>NC_092125.1:29307535-29607535 GCF_043159975.1 Macaca nemestrina
AGTGTGCTCTTTTAACTTTGCTGTCTACAAATGGCTTAAGTGTTTAACAGCTGGGTGTGACAGCCCTCTGTATACTGAGCTCTTGTTCGGCATGCAGAAGAATCAGGTCACATGAACGAATTGAAGGTGGTAAATGTGGGGGATTTTATTCCCTATGAAAGTGACTCCCAGCAGGATGGGCAGCTGGAAAGGGGATGGAGTGAGAAGGATGGAGTGGGAAGGTAGTCTTCCCTTGGAGTTCGGCCAGCTTAGTTCCATCCCCAGCTGAACTCTTCTCCAAAGTCCTGCTGTCAAGTTGTCCCTCTGAAGTCAAGCTGCTTCTCTCCAGTGTCCAGCTGCTTCTTCTCTTCTCTCCTTCTCTGCTGTTCCGCTCTGTTGCTCTGCCAGTAGAGCCTGGGGTTTTTATGCGCACAAGATCGGGGCGGGCAGGCCAAAAAGCAGCATTAAAGTGGGAAAACAAGAATGCATGTTCTCACTTTGGGCAGAAGTTCCAGGCTTGAGGTTGGGGCCCTCGCTGGGGCTGCCCTCTTCTATCCAGTATTTCCTTGCCTCCTATGCATTTCATCAGAATAGGTCTCAGAACCAAAATCGCTCTCTGACTTTTCCCCGCCCCCTGGTCTCTCTAATCCTCTTTTCCAAGCCACCAGGAGGGAATCTCTCGGGAATTTCCTTATCTGATGAAGAAAGCATCTTTCCAAAAGAAAGGAAATTGTTTTAAGACTCCCTCCCTAGAAAATCTCACGAAATAACCAGGAAAGATCAACCACCAGAGAGTAAAAGAGACCAGGGGTCTTCATCATGTCCAGACAGAATTTTCATCTATTTTTCTGAGGGCAACTTCAAGAGATTACCTGAGGGGCTTTATCTACATAATAATAAAAAACCTTTGTTCTGCCCCTCAACTTTGGAGTTACTCCCAGTCAGCTCCCAAAGAGAACCACAGTCTGAGCACTGGGCCTATTCATTCCTCCATCCCTCCCCCCGCCATGAAACAGTGTATAGAAGCTTCTGTACCGCTGGGTTGTTGGGTGATCACCGTGTGATTCTCCCCCTGTGCCCAGCACGTTAATAGATTCTGTGTCCTTTTATCCTATTAATCTACCTTTTGTCAGTTGCTTTTCAGAAAACTTCATGGTATTTTTTCTTTTTTTTTCTTTCTCTCTCTCTCTTTCCTTCTTTCTTTCTTTTCTTTCCTTTCTTGACAGGGTCTCACTCTGCCTCCCAGGCTGGATAGCAGTGACTAGATCTCAGCTCACTGCAACCTCCATCAGTTCCCCCACCTCAGCCTCCCTAGTAGCCAGGACTATACGCATGTGCCTCCATACTTGGCTAATTTTTTTAAATTTCTGTAGAGATGAAGTCTCACTATATTGCCCAGGCTGGCCTCAAACTCCTGGCCTCAAGCAATCCTCCTGCCTTGGCCTCCCAAAGTGCCCAGCTTCAGAGAAACTTCAAAGGGCTGAGGGCAAGTTTTCCCTTGGCCCCTACAGATACAAATGCAAATGTGACTGAGGCTGTGGCCTCCTAGAGCTGATAGTCTGATAGAAAAAATAGACACAGAAAACTAGAAAACTCGGAAATCCATGGCAAGTGATGTTAGAGAGGGACTAGAGGCAGAGGGGATAAGGCTGTCTGGAATGTCCCACAGGAGAAACAGAGGAAGTCTTTGAGGTCAAAGTATCATTTTATCTGGGCTCCTAGGGTACATTTTAAACCATAAAAACCCTGAGCATTTTGCAGGTGCAAGGCTCAGTATCAGCAACATCGTTGTTCAGGCCTAATATTGCTTTCGATAATCGGTGATTCAGTCAGTCTGGGAAATCCCAGTGATAACACCGCAGAAGTCTGAGAACAGGTTTTCTGAATTGAGAAGGCACGTAGGACTCGAACCCATGCAGAGGTCGGTGCAGTGGCTCACACCTGTAATCCCAGCACTTTGGAAGGCCGAGGTGGGTGGATCACTTGAGGTCAGCAATTCGAGACCAGCCTGACCAACATGGTGAAACCCCATCTCTACTAAAAATACAAATCAGCCAGGTGTGGTGACACATGCCTGTAATCCCTGGTACTTGGGAGGCTGAGGCATGAGAATCACTTGAACCCAGGAGGCAGAGGTTGCAGTGAGCCGAGATCGCACCACTGCACTCCAGCCTGGGTGACAGAGCGAGACTCCGTCAAAAAAAAAAAAATAAAATAAATAAAAAAACACACGCAGAGCAATATATATTTCTATTCTCTCCTATTTGACTATTCAGATGAGTCAGGAAAAGGAGTGTTAAGACTGCTGACCACTCTGTACTCCAAATTTGCTCTCTAAGGATTATAGTCTGGAAAGTTAACGATCAGTTTATTCAACATGATTCAGACTTGGGGAACGCAGATCACACCGCCTCAACTCACAAAACAGGTGACCTCATCATGTTCTCTCCAAGTCCCTGATGTACAAAAGCATAGAAACCATGCATCTTAGGCTTCCCAAAGCAGTCCCAGTTTTATATAATCTTCCTCTTTTGGATGAAAACAAAAACATGTAACCAAATGTAACTTATGTTTTGCGGACTTGATATATACATAAATTCAAAATTAAAGAAAAATATATTTTGTCAAATTGTCAATCCTGATTTTGAGTACCATATACGGAAGAAATGACATTGATTTCTCACTCTAGGGAAGAGTGAATCAGGGCCTGAGGAAGAGGGAAACAATTAAATGTGAAAGATTACTGTCTATAAAAGTGTATATTGATATTCATACGAGCACTTACTGATGATCTAGCAGATTCAAGAAAATTCTAAGTAATGAGAGGAGATATTATGCCTTTGAATAAAATAGGCTCTCTGGCACCTGAGAGCTCATAAACTGGTAGGGAAGACAGTTTACACAAACATCTTTAATATAAAAGAGGGCTTGAGAAGTACTACAATTTAAGTGCCAAGTATTGTATTGTGAGTAATTAGGGAGGGAAGTGTTTGTTTCAGTTCATTCTCCATACTGCCACCAAAATGAACTTTCTTTCTTTCTTTTCTTTACTGAGACAGAGTCTTGCTCTGTCACCCAGACTGTAGTGCGGTAGCAAGATCTCAGCTCACTGCAGCCTAGACCTCCCAGGCTCAAGTGACTCTCATGCCTCAGCCTTCTGAGTAGCTAGGATTATAGGCATGTGGCACCACGCCTGACTGATTTTTGTATTTTTAGTAGAGACAAGGTTTCACCATGTTGCCCAGGTTGGTCTCAAACTCCTGGCCTCAAGTGATCTGCCTGCCTCAGCCTCTGAAAGCACTGGAATTATAGGCATGGGCCACCATGCCCAGCCAAAATAAACTTTCTTAAATGGTAACTTTGGGCCAGGCACAGTGGCTCACACCCATAATCCCAGAACTTTAGAAGGCCGAGGTGCGTGGATCACTTGAGGCGGGGAGTTCGAGACCAGCCTGGTCAACAGGTGAAACTCCATCTCTAGCGAAAATATAAAAATTGGCCAAGCATGGTGGCATGCACCTGTATTCCCAGTTACTCTGGAGGCTGAAGAACAAGAATTGCTTGAACCTAGGAGGTGGAGGTTACAGTGAGCCGAGATTATGCCACTGCACTCCAGTCTGGGTGATACAGAAAGACTCTGCCTCAGAAAAAAAAAAAAAGAAAGAAAAAAAAAAAGTAATTTCATCATGTCATTTCCTGGCTTAAAAATTCTCAGTGACTCACCAACACCGTCATGAAAAAAGACCGAACTTGGCTTTCAGAGCACCTGTCTCATTTCTGAACTCTTCCAGCCATAAACCATTCCACCCCAACATTCTTAACAATTTGTAAACATGCTTATTCCTTTAAAACTCTAGACATTTGCACTTTCATTTTGCTTACAATCTCCCATTTCCTCCTCCTGAACTCTCAGCACCTCTACTCTACCCAGCTTGGCCCACATCCAAATCATCTCTTGAGTTTCAGTGAAGACCTCAATCAGGAAGCTTGCCTTTATCTCAAATGGAGTGTGTACTTCTGCCATTAACCCACACGTGTCCCTCCACTGTACTTTTAACTCTACATTGCTCTGTCTGCTGTTTTTCACAGTGCAGGCAAATAATATAACATTATATTAAAAAGTAAATTTTGGGCCGGGCGCGGTGGCTCAAGCCTGTAATCCCAGCACTTTGGGAGGCCGAGGCGGGCGGATCACAAGGTCAGGAGATCGAGACCACAGTGAAACCCCGTCTCTACTAAAAATACAAAAAAATGAGCCGGGCGCGGTGGCGGGCGCCTGTAGTCCCAGCTACTCAGGAGGCTGAGGCAGGAGAATGGCGGGAACCCGGGAGGCGGAGCTTGCAGTGAGCCGAGATCGCGCCACTGCACTCCAGCCTGGGCAACAGCGTGAGACTCCGTCTCAAAAAAAAAAAAAAAAAAAAAAAAGTAAATTTTGCCAGGAACAGTGGCTCACACCTGTAATCTCAACACTCTTGGAGACCGAGGCAGGCAGATCGCGTGGCCAAACCCCATCCCGTCTCTACAAAAAATACAAAATTTAGCTGGGTGTGGTGGTGCACCCCTGTGGTCTCAGCTATTCTAGAGGCTGAGGCAAGAGGGTGGTTTGAGCCTGGGAGGTCAAGGCTGCAGTGAGCTGAGATCGTGCCACTGCACTCCAGCCTTGGTGACAAAGGGAGACCCTGTCTCAAAAATTAATAAATAAATAAATAAAAAGTAAATTTTAACAGAAAAAAAACAAAAAAGTTAATATTACATTGTGTTCGTTTATCATACTCTTACACTAAACTTTTTACATACACAAAGACAGCAATCCTGTCTTTAATTCATTTCTGTGTTCATTAAGTATCTTACATTGCCTGAAATATAACTAGTTATTTAATAATCATTTGTCAAGTGAGTAATTAAGGAAATTCTTCACTATGAAATCCTCACTTACCAGGCTTCAGCCTGCATCAGCCTAAAACTCCTAAGAGATAAGGTCCACAACTCGCAATCTAAGTCCTTTAATGCACCAGCCTCAGCATCCAGACCTCACCATCTGACTCCACCTTGAGACTTAGGGCCATCCCACATAGGGCCATTATAATTGTTCAATCACACTAGCTATCACAGAGTTGGCATAAATGACCAGGAACAAAAACATATTTTTCCCGATACCCTCCTTCCCATATTGCTTTATTATTCCTTCCCTCCCATACCTGTACCCTCTTAGCATCCCAAATTCATAGAATACTACCTCAATTCCTAGTCATGATTAACACTCAGCTTTGGCTCAAGAACATTTCCCCTACAGCCTTGTTAATGTGGTCAGCCTTTTCCCCACCCTATATACCCAAAGGTGGGTAAGTGAGGTTAGGATTTTCCTCACTCCTAATAGCACTTTCAGGTCTTCACTCTCCTTAAAGTGTCACTGCCCTTTTGAGAGTTATTCTTTCTCTGACATCTGTTTATTTTACATGCTAACATTCTTGGAATACTTGGTAGTTTTCCATGTCCAGTGGATAAGCCTTCTAACACTCTAGTTTCCTAGTTTCTTGATGCCTGCAACTTCAATAATTACTGTTTCTCCTTCATTCAGCTACTCATTCTTGTGATCATTTCTGAACCTTGACATCATCTGGAATTACTTTATTAACCCATTAATTATATTCCAAACTATAATAACTCATCCTCCTATTAGGACTCTCATCTTTCAAGCACCCACTAGACAGTCCTTTTGACTCTCACAAGACAGTTCTTCTACTTCTTATTCTTTCATTTCTCCCAATCTTCTCCCAACCTCTTTTCCTTCTGAACCCAGGATACTCTTATGTGGTGGATCACATGCACAATTTTTCATGAACAGCCTTGATTCCAAGGCATACCTATCTTTAAATTCTGGGTCAATTCCACAACTGCCTTCTCTACTCTTACACTGGGACAATAAGCACAATTGAATAAAATGATACTCATTATGCAAATGTACCACTAAAAATTAACAACCCTCAACCTCAATGAGGTCTTTTAGCAATTTCTCCTATTCCACTTTAAAGATTAATCTAAACCTTAGCCAATTTTATCAACTCCCCACCCTTTTTCACTTCTATCAATTGACCTTCATCAAATTTCAACCAAGCCACATACCTGTAATTTTACCTAGATTCTCCCTAATTCTCACCAACTTCTCTCCAATTTTAGAGAATAAGACATTCCTCTTTCTTAACTGCATTCCCTGTTGCCCCACAAAGAATGCCGCCCCTTCACTTAGCTATCTCTCTCCTGCATTACCTTAGCCCAGGGGGATGTCAAACTTTTTCTGTGAAGTACCACATAGTTAATATTTTAGTCTTTGTAGGTGTGTCAGGTTGATTTTGCAATAAAGAAATTTTTGCCACTATAAAGAAATTGTTTTGTCACTATAAAGAAATTCCTGAGGCTGGGTAACTTAAAAATGAAAGAGCTTTAATTGGCTCACAGTTCTGCAGGCTGTACAACAAGCATTGTGCTTCTGGTAAAGCCTCAGGGAGATCTTACTTATGATGGCAGGCAAAGCTGGAGCAGGCATGTCTCATGGCGAGAGTGGGAGCAGGAGAGTGAAGGGGAGGTGAGGTGTCACACTTTTTTATTTTATTTATTTATTTGGAGACGCAGTCTCTCTCTGTCACCCAGGCTGGAATACAGCAGTGCCATCGGGGCTCACTGCAGCCTCGACCTCCTGTGCTCAAGCCATCCTTCTACCTCTCCGAGTAGCTGGAACTACAGGCTTAAGCCACCACATCCAGCAAATGTTTTTGATCTTTTTTTTTGTAGCGATGGGGTCTCACCACATTGCCCCAGGTTAGTCTCAAACTTTTGGGCTCAAGCAATCCTTCCACCTCAGCCTCCCACAGTACTAGGATTACAGGCATGAGCCATTGTGCCCAGCCTGTCACACTCTTTTAAACAACCACATTTCTCTTTTTTTTTTTTTTGAGATGAGATGGAGTCCTGCTCTGTCATCCAGGCTGGAATGCATTGGCACAATCTCGGTTCACTGTAACCTCTACCCCCCAGGTTTAAGCAACTCTCCTGCCTCAGCCTCCCAAGTAGCTGGGATTACAGGCATGCATCACCGTGCCCGGCTAATTTTTGTATTTTTTGTAGAGACAAGGTTTCGCCATGTGACCAGGCTGGTATCGAACTCCTGACCTCAGGTGATCCACCCACCTTGGCCTCCCAAAGTGCTGGGATTACAGGCGTGAGCTACCACGCTCAGCCTAAACAACCACATTTCAAGTGAACTAACTGAGTAAGAGCTAACTTATCACCAAAAGGATGGTGCTAAACCATTCATGAAGGATCCTCCATTATCCAGTTACCTCCTACCAGGCCCCACCTCCAACACAGGGATTATATTTCAACATGAGATTTGGAAGGGACAAATATCCACACTGTATTAGTAGGCCTTACTATCTGTCACAACTGTTCAACTCTGCTGTTATAACGTGAAAACAATCGACAATATATGATAAATGTGTGGCTGTGTTCCAATAAAACGTTATGGACAATGAAACTTGAATTTCATATTTCACATGAACAAAATACTGTTTTTAAAGATGTAAAATCCATTCTTACTTCAGGAGTGATACAAAAACATTCAGTGAGCCATATTTTGCCTCCCTTAACCTGGCCTATAACAGATTCTCAGAGTGAGGTCTCAACAGCATCAGCATCATGTGGGAATGTGTTAGAAAGGCAAATTTTCCTGTCCCACCCCGGATCTAGGGAATCAGAAACTCTGGGCCTGCAGCCAAGCAGACTAAGGCCTAACAAGCTCTCCAGGTGATTCTGATGCATACTCAAGTTTGAGAACTACTGTCCTCTAAACAAGTTCAAGTCTCTCCTTCAAAAACAGGTCTTGACTTTGCACCTCAAACTTTTTCTCATTTCATCCAAAATTTCAAAATGGTTAGTCGATTCTTGCTGGCTCCATTTTCTCAGCATAATTTACCACATGTTTATAAAATGAGAGTAAGAATACCACCAAGTGGTTGTCAGAACTACATAAGATGATTACAGGTGGGAATTCCACATAGGAAATTCTTCATGTAGTAAAGAAAGGTGGAAAGGATTTTAACTGCACAGCCCAGGGAGGAGAAATATAGAAGGAATACCGTCTGCCTCCCCATAATCCCCTTGCCCACTCCTCATCATGGAAGAAGAGTGAGCTGATGGGTGAGTCTGGGAAAAGGAATGAAACCTGTTTCGCTTACAGGGGCAGCTGGAACCTATTCAGCCTCTCTGTGCAAAGTAGAAAGAGGCGCCTCCTCAGGGGAACACAGTCCTGTAGAGCAAAGCTTGGTGATTGAAAGGTAACCCATGGAAATAAGAATAAGATACCATTTATCCAAGTGGACAGAGCCCTCAGGGACACTGTTGGGTCCTGTTTGCTCGTCTTCTGCTGGTTTCCCTCGTTTGGTTTCTAAATGATTGTGGTCTGTTAATTTCCTAAAGTCTCTGTAAATCACCCCTCAGCCTCAATGAAACCAAGAAGTCTCTTTGATAGAAACTTTTAAACAGGTGCAGTGGCCTATCGCCAGCGGGGTCCTGTACTTGCCCAAGATTGCCAGGACAATTTTCCCCAGTGTTCAGTTTTTCCATCTACTGACCAATATAGCAATGGTAAAAGTATTGTGTGGGCCGGGCGCAGTGGCTCACACCTGTAATCCCAGCACTTTGGGAGGCCGAGGCAGGCGGATCGCAAGGTCAGAAGTTCAAGACCAGCCTGAACAACATGGTGAAACCCCATCTCTACTGAAAATACAAAAATTAGCTGGGCGTGGTGGCACATGCCTGTAATCCCAGCTACTTGGGAGACTGAGGCAGGAGAATCACTTGAACCCAGGAGGCGGAGGTTGCAGTGAGCCAAGACCACACCACTGCACTCCAGCCTGGTGACAGAGCGATACTCTGTCTCCAAAAAAAAAAAAAGTATTGTGTGGAGTGTGTTGTTTGAAAATATAGGTGCTTGAATTTCCATTTTTCCTGTTCACTAAGATCGTAATTGCAGTATTTAATGCAGACAGCGGTCATGCCATCATCTTTGCTTTTGGAAAAAAAAATGACTGACAAAAACAAAGCAGCGTGAAGAATGTGCCAAGTTAGAGCTACATTTGAAGTGCTCATGGAATGTTAGAGGAAATAGGAGAATCAGAGAAGTTCTCACAAAACTGTAAGAAATATATTGCTTTTTTTTTTTTTTCAGAGCTGGGGGTCTCACTGTGTTGCCCAGGTTGGCCTTGAATTGCTGAGCTCAAGATATTTTTCTGCCTTAGCCTACTGAGTATCTGGGACGACAGGTGTACACCACCGTACTTAGCTAATAAGTAGGATTTTTATGGGTGGATAAAAAGACAAAGGAATTCCAAGTGAGGACACAGCATGAGAAAAGTAGGGGGAATAATCTGGGGTAGTTGGAGCACAGAAATATTGAGAGTTGGCATGGTTGAACTTGACAGCCAAATCCTGAATCTTTATGTGTCACGGAGTTATCCCTTGGTATCCACGGGGGATTGGTTTCTGGACCTCATTTTATATGAGGGACTTGAACATCCATACCAAAATCCATTGATGTTTGTATTAGTCCGTTTTCATGCCACTGATAAAGACAAACCCAAGACTGGGTAGAAAAAGAGGTTTAATTGAACTTACAGTTCCACATGGCTAGGGAGGCCTCAGAACCATGGTGGGAGGCGAAAGGCACTTCTTACATGGTAGCAGCAAGAGAAAAATAAGGAAGATACAAAAACCGTGATAAAACCATCAGATCTCGTGAGACTTATTCACTACCATGAGAACAGTATGGAATGAGGAAGATGCAAAAACCATGATAAAACCGTTAGATCTCATGAGACTTATTCACTACCATGAGAACGGTATGGGGGAAACTGTCCCCATGATTCAAATGATCTCCCACCAGGTGCCTCCCACAACACATGGGAATTATGGGAATACAATTCAAGATGAGATTTTGGTGGGGACGCAGAGCCAAACCATATCAGTGTTCAAGTCCTTCATATAAAATGGTATAGTAGGCCAGCCACGGTGGCTCACGCCTGTAATCCCAGCACTGTGGGAGGCTGAGGCAAGTGGATCACCCGAGGTCAGGAGTTTGAGACCAGCCTGACCAATATGATGAAACCCCCATCTCTACTAAAAATACAAAAATTAGCCGGGCGTGGTGGCATGCACCTGTAATCCCAGCTACTCGGGAGGCTGAGACAGGAGAATTGCTTGAACCCAGGAGGTGGAGGTTGCAATCAGCCGAGATCACGCCTTTGCACTCCAGCCTGGGCAACAAGAGCAAAACTCCATCTCAAAATAAAATAAAATAAAGTGGTATAGTATTTGCATATCCTTCTGTATACTTTAAATCATCTTATGGTTACTTATAGTACCCAGTGCAATGTAAATGGTATGTCAATAGTTGTAACACCTCATTGTCTAGGAAATAGTGGCAAGAAAAAAGTCTATACAAGCTCAGTACAGACACAACCATTTTTTTTCTCTTTTTTCTTTTTTTTTTTTTTTTTAATATTTTTGTCTCATGGTTGGTTAAATCCACAGATCTGGAATTCATAGAAACAGAGGACCAACTGAACTAAACCCTGTTAGGACTGAGACAATTTAAGTGATTCCTTTATCTTTAATGGATTTAGTGGCGTACTTGGAACATAGCAGCAGATTATTAAATATTTGTAACATGAAAAAAATGAATGTGTGAAATTTCGTTTACTTATACTTAGTTGAGTCAGGTGGTCTAACAAACTGGAAGAAGTCCTAGCAGATGGAGGAGGCAGGAAGTCAAACTAGAAAATTTACATGTGAGTTATTGTTTATTGCTTGATGAGCTCATCAGATGAGTCAGAAATCATTTTCCCAATATTCCTGTAATACATTCAGATGACAAATACAAAACTTAATTTGCTTCCAACAACTTCTTTAAAGGAAAATAATTATGGCCAGGCACGGTGACTCACACCTGTAGTTCCAGCACTTTGGAAGGCCAAGGCAGGCAGATCATGAGGTCAGGGGTTTGAGACCAGCCTGGCCAACATGGTGAAACCCTGTCTCTACTAAAAATACAAAAATTAGCCGGGCGTGGTGGCGCTTGCCTGTAATCCCAGCTACTCAAGAGGCTTGGGCAGGAGAATCGCTTGAACCCGGCAGGCGGGTTTACAAAAAAAATTGTAAAAATAAATCATGTTTATTTCAGAAAACTTGGGACATATCCTACAAATTATAATAAAGACTGTTCAAATCCCTGTAATCTCATCAAGTAATGATATAACAGTATAACAATATTTTCTCATGTCATAAATATTCTTTGAAAGTATGATTTAAATGCATTTTCCGCAAATGCATACATCAGTTTGTTTTCTATTTATTTAACCATTCCTCTATTAGTAGACATGTAGACAATTTCCAAATATTCATTACACCTTTGTAAATGTATCTTTATTATTATTATTACTATTTTTTTTCTGAGACAGAGTCTTGTTCTGTCACCCACCCTGGAGTGCTGCAATCTCTGCCTCCCGGGTTCAAGTGATTCTCCTGCCTCAGCCCCCTGAGTAGCTGGACTACAGGCGCCTGCCACCACACCTGGCTAATTTTTTGTGTTTTTACTAGAAACGGGGTTTCACCGTGTTAGCCAGGATGGTCTTGATCTCCTGACCTCGTGATCCACCCACCGCGCCCTCCCAAAGTGCTGGGATTACAGGCGTGAGCCACTGCGCTCAGCCATAAATGTATCTTTAAATATAACTCTAATAATTTTCACAGTGAAGAGCCCTAAAAATACCCTTAAAACCCTATTAAAAACAAAAGGCTGGGCACGGTGGCTCATGCCTGTAAGTCCCAGCACTTTGGAAGGCCGAGGCTGGCGAATTACTTGAGGCCAAGAGTTTGAGACCAGCCTGTCCAACATGATGAAACCCCGTCTCTACTAAAAATACAAAAAGTAGCTGGGTGTGGTGGTGCATGCCTGTAATCCCAGCTACATGGGAGAGGCAGGAGAATCACTTGAACCCGGGAGGCAGAGGTTGAGTGAGCCGAGATCTCGCCACTGCACTCCAGCCTGAGTGACAGAGTGAGACCCTGTCTCAAAAATAAAAATTTAAATTAAAAAAAAAAAACTCTTAAAGACAAAAGAAGTTGAAAAAATGTAGCTATACTATATGTATAAAATAGTTTAACAGGCTGGACGCAGTGGCTCACACCTGTAATTCCAGCACTTTGGGAGGCTGAGATGGGAGGATTGCTTGAGGCCAGGAGTTCCAGACAAGCCTGGTCAACATAGCAAGACCCCATCTCTGTTTAAAAATAATAATTTAAAAAGAAAAGGAAAAATAAAATAGCTTTACAGTAGAAATCTGTAGGCTCTTCTAAAAATAACAATGTTTAACACATTTTCAGTCAAAATTCCACCTGAACTTCTTTTTTTTTTTGAGACAGTGTCTTGCTCTGTCACCAGGCTAGAGTGCAGTGGCATGATCTTGGCTCACTGTAACCTCTGCCTCCTTGGTTCAAGCAATTCCCCTGCCTCAGCCTCCCGAGTAGCTGGGACTACAGGGACCCGCCACCTCACCTGGCTAGTTTTTTTGTACTTTTTAGTAGAGATGGGGTTTCACCGTGTTAGCCAGGATGGTCTTGATCTCCTGACCTTGTGATTGGCCTCCCAAAGTGCTGGGATTACAGGCGCGAACCACCATACCTGGCCTGAACTTCTTATAAGTGATTAATATTCTTTATTTGGTGTTACACATAAACTACACTAAAATGCCTTTCAATAATTGAAAAGTAGAATTTTAGGTAGGGCTCACTCCTATAATTTCAGCCCTTTGGGAGCCCAAGGTAGTAGGATTGCTTGAGCCTAGGAGTTTCAAACAAGCCTGGGCCACAAAGTGAGACTCAGTCTCTACATAAAATTCTTCAAAAACCAACCTGGCATGGTGGTGCCTGCCTCTAGTCCCAGCAACTCAGGGGGCTGAGGTGGGAGGATGGCTTGAGCCTGGGAGGTTGATCCTGCAGTGAGCTGTTTATCATACCACTGCACTCCTGTCTGGGAGACAAAGCGAGACCCTGTCTCAAAAAAATAAAAAAGAAAAAGAAAGAAAGAAAATAAAAATAGCATTTTGGATACCAGGAATTCTAATTAGATTGATATAATTAAGACCAAAAATATAAAGCACACATTGCTACCTTATCTTCAGCCCTTGCCCTTAACAGGCTAATGAACACAAATTAAAACACAAGTAATTCTTGCTTGATTCTGAGACAGTGAAGGGATTTCCCCAGTATTTAAATGTATTCATATATTCATTTATATAACTATATAAATCAAAACATAAAACCAATTTCTAATTGACTTTGTGATGGCATTCTCCATCTTTGTGAAAAGTTTAACATTACTAATCAAGTCCAAACTTATCTTTAGAAGAGGAAACAGTGAGAGCATTTACTGAATTGGAATTACTCTCAAAATTCAAGAAACAATTGTATTCATTTAACCATAAGCCAGACTTAGTTAAATCAGGACTGTCCAACAAAAATATTCTGTCAGTCATTAATGATCTGAATTCTGGTGTATGAGATCAATTAAATTATGACACACATTTAAAAAGTCATGAGGCTGGTCACAGTGGCTCATACCTATAATCTCAGCACTTTGGGAGGCCAAAGTGAGAGGATTGCTTGAGTCCAGGAGTTCAAGACCAGCCTGCACAACTTAGCAAGCCCTTGTCTCTACAAAAAATTAAAAATTAAAAATTAGCCAGGTGTGTTGGCATACGCCTGTAGTCCCAACTACTCAGGAGGCTTGAGGTGCGAAGATTGCTTGAGCCCAGGAATTTGAGGCTGCAGTGAGCCATGGTTGTGCCATTGCACTCTAGCCTAGGCAACAGAGCAAGACCCTATCCCTTAAAAGAAAAAAAAAGTTATGAGACATTTCTGCTTTGTAATAAGGCAGTGGCCAATTATTACTTATTAGGAGCTTTTTGAGATAAGCTATCAAGTCTGTCCTTTCTGTTTCCTTCTTAATGCCTGTGAACATCATTTTTGTTCCAGAGATAGATTTCTAGGGAATCTCCGAATAGTTCATCAGTGTCTCTTCTCCCCAGGTGATGCCTTTTTTCTTACTAATGTCTGTGAGAGAGAATCCAGTGAACTCATCTGTTTTCCAAAGAGACCATGAAGATTGGACCCGTGTGGCACTGAGCACACTTCTGAACAAAAGTCTTCTGCCTTTCTCAACATCACCCATATTTAATCTCTCATCAATGGCACTATGAACGTTCCCACTTGGAAACTGGACAGCCCATTCTCTAGGACTCCAGCTGGATTTTGAGGGGAATGTGACAAATTGATTCTGAAATGAACGAAGAATAGCTAAGACACAAATAGCTAAACTAATTTTGAAAAAGAAGAGCAAAGATAGAAGACTTTTTTCTACCAAATATTAAGACAAATCACATTCACAGAAATAAAAATAATTTAATACTGGCACAAGAACAGATAGGCTGGGCGCCGTGGCTCATGTCTGTAATCCCGGCATTATGCGAGGTCGAGGTGGGTGGATCACCTGAGGTCAGGAGTTCGAGACCAGCCTGGCCAACATGGTGAAACCCCGTCTCTACTAAAAATACAAAAATTAGCCACATGTAGTGACTCCAGCCTGGACAACTCCAGCCTGCACTCCAGCCTGGGTGACAGGAGCAAAACTCCATCTCAAAAAAAAAAAAAAAAAACAAATAAAGAACAAATAGATCAGTAGAACAAAATAGGGAGTCCCAAAACAAACCCATGTGCATACTGAAACTTCATATATCATAGAAATGGCATCTTTAATCAATGAAGAAACAAGGGTAGATTTTTGTTTTGTTTGGTTTTTAGTGAATGACATTGGGAGAGCTGGTACATGGAGAAAAACCCAGTTGTATTCCTGCCTCATACCATATACAAATATTAACTGTAATGGATTCCTTTCATCTGAAATGGAAATCAATGAAGATAAGGAAAGTATAGAAGAATATCTTTGTGACTTTGAAATGGAGTTGTTAGTAAGAAAGGCCTGAAAATCTTACCATAAAGGGAGAAATTTGTGGATTTTACAAAAACACCACAGTTTCTTTTCAAAGAAGACTATCATAAATAAAGTTAGGGGACAAATGATAGCCTAGAAGAGTATATTTGCCACCTATACAACTCAGGAACTGTTATGTAGAATATACACAGAAATTCTGTAGATCAAGAAGCAAAAGACATGAAGTCCAGTAGAAAACTAGATGATGGAGTTTGGATGTGCATCCATGCCCATGAAACGTAATCCCCAGTGTTGGAGGTGGGACTTGGCAGGAAGTGATGGGATCATGGGGTCAGATTTCTCATGAATGATTTAGCACCATCCTGTTGGTGCCGTCCCCACGATAGTGACTGAGTTCTCACAAGATCTGGTCATTTAAAAATGTGTGGCACCTCCCTCTCTCTCTTGCTCCTGATCCCATCATGTGAGATGCCTGCTCCCTTTTCACCTTCCACCATAACCTAAAGCTTCCTGAGGCCTCCCCAGAAATGGATGCCTTTGTTATGCTTCCTGTAGAGCCTGCAGAACCATTAGCCAATTAAACTTCTTTTATTTATAAATTGCCCAGTCTCAGGTATTTATTTACCGCAATGCAAGAACAGCCTAATACACTAGACGAAGGATAAAATAGGCAAATCACAGAAGAAGGAATCTGAATGTCTAGTGAATCTATAAAAAGATCCTCAAACTCTCTAGTGAGAAAAAAATTCAAGTTAAAATAACAATAAGATACCACTTCACAGAAATGTAAAGGGTTAGTAATATCAAGAATTCGTAAGAATTGGGAAGATGGGGTAACCTTGGACTGTAAACTGAGGAAGCCATACTGGAAAGTGACTTGCCAGTATTTATGCAACTTAATATGTTCCAGAAATCTCACTCCAAGGAAACTTGCACACAGGTATTAATGGGAACAGATATGAGAATGTGTGTCTCAGCATTGTTTGTAGCAGCAGGAGCTTGGAAAAACCTGGGACATGATAGGCAGGAACAGAACTCCATCATATGTGATATATGTATTCAGTTGAAAACTGGGTAGTAGTCAGAATTAATGGACCAGACATACACTCAGCTATCTAGCTAACTCTTGAAGACATAGTGTCAAGTGGGAAAATGTAGGAAACGAAACCAAATCTGTATCAAAGTACCAGTGAAAATTTAAAACACTCTAAGCAACACATAATTTCCAAGCATACTGGTGATGCCTGTGAGAGAGAGAGAAAAAATCAGAATGGGCATCAGGAATAAAGAGAAAAAAGAAGGCCTCATATAGACCTGTGATACTAGAGCATAATCAATATTATTCTTTCCGTTGCTTATGGGAAAAAAATTAAACAGAACAAATTTGGAACTATCTTTGATTCCTTTGTTTCTCTCCTACCCATCATTCAATCCCCTCATCTTCCAAATATATGCAGAATTAAATAATTTCTCATCTTTTCCATCAATGCCCCTCTGGGCATAGTCACCATCGCCTATAGCCTAATTACTGCAACAGTCTCCTAATCATTCTCTTTGCTTTTGTATCCACCTGCCTTTGGTCTATTTTATTTTCTTTTCTTTCTGGTTTTTTTTGTTGTTGTTGTTGTTTGTTTGTTTGTTTTTTGTTTTTTGTTTTTTTTAGACAGAGTTTCACTCTTGTCACCTGGGCTGGAGTGCAATGGTGCAATCTCAGCTTACTGCAACCTCTGCCTCCTGGGTTCAAGACGTTCTCCTGCCTCAGTCTCTGGAGTAGCTGGGATTATAGGCTTGTGCCACCACAACTGGCTAATTTTGTATTTTTAGTAGAGGCAGGGTTTCACCATGTTGGCCAGGCGGGTCTCGAACTCCGAACTTCAGGTGATCCACTCGCCTCAGCCTCCCAAAGTGCTGGGATTACAGGTGTGAGCCACCATGCCCGGCCTGGCCCATTTTTAATGAAGCAACAGGAATATACTATTAAACATAAGTCTGATCACGTCAATTTCTGTTTAAGATCCTCTGGTCTCCTACTTCACTCAGGATAAAAGCAAAGGCCTAATGGTCCACAAGGCCACATAAGCTTGAGCCCAGTGCCTCAGGCCTTATCTCCTAATACCTTCCTTCTGGCCAATCCCTCATGCCACACTGGCCACCTGTTACCCTAGAATATACCAAACACACTCTGGACTCAGTTCCTTTGCAGATGTTTTCCCTCTGCCTGGAATGTTTTTTCCCTAGAGTTCTAAACAACTTGTTCCCTCACTTCTTTCAGATCTTTATTCAAAAGTCTCTATGAGACCTTCCCTGGCCACACTATTTAAAATTGCAACCTTCTAGCAGACAAAAGATCTGAACAATGTGAACAAAGCACATGAACAGATAATCTCACCAATGAAGAAATACAAATGGTAAATCAGCACATGAAAAGACACTCTACATCATATGTTATCAAGGAATTGCAAAGTGAAACAATAATGAAATGCAGTGACACACCTATTGGAATAGCTAAAATCCAAAAACCTGACAATCCCAAATGCTAGTAAGAACGTGGAACAACAGGAATTTTCAACCATTGATGGTAGGAATGCAAAATGGCACAGCTACTTCAGTAGGAAGTTTGGCAATTTCTCACAAAGCTAAACACAAACTTACCGCATGATCAGTAATTGCACTCCTAGGTATTTATCCGAATGAATTGAAAACTTACATTCACACTTAAACCTGTACATAAATGTATATAGTAGCTTTATTCATAATTGCCCCCCCCAAGAAAAATGGAAGCAACCGAGATATCCTTCAACATGTGTATGGATAAAGAAACCAAGTACATCCATACAATGGAATAGTATTCGGTGAAAAAAGAAAGGCGCCATCATGCCACAAAAAGACATGGAGGAAAATGCATATTTCCAAATGAAAGAAATCAGTCTGAAAGGCCATACATGTAGGATCCCAACTATGTGACATTCTGGAAAAGGTGAAACTGTAGAAATAGTAAAAAGATTAGTGGCTGTCAGGGGTTAAAGTATAAGAAGAGATTTATAGGTGACAAACAAGGGATTTTGAAAGCAGTGAAATTATTCTGTACAATACTGTAATGGTGGTAAACAATAATACTCATTTGACAAAACCCATAAAACTATACAACACAAGAGTGAACTATAATGCAAACCATGGAGTTTAAGTTATTAATAATACTAACGTGTCAATATTTGTTCATCAGTGCAGCTAATGTATCATACTAATATAAGATGTTTAATAATATGGGAAACTGTGTTAAGGAGGGGTGTATGTGGAATCTGTACTTTCTGCTCAGTGGGTTTTTTAAATTTTTTTGTAAACTTTAAACTTTTCTAAAAAATAAAGTTTTAAAATTAAACAGAAAAAAACATTGCAACTCTCCCCACATCCCACCCCACCCAGCCACCTAAACACAAAGGTAAGTTCCACCAAGATAGGAAATTGTTTAACATTTTATTTTAATATAACTCAAACTTAACAGAAAATTTGCAAGACTAAGTCCAGAAATTTTAATATACTTTTTTTTTCTTTTTCTTTCTTTCTTTTTTTTTTTTTTTTTTTTTTTTTTGAGACAAGGTCTGGCTCTGTTGCCTAGGCTGGTGTGCAGTGGCACAATCTTGACTCAACCTCCGCCTCCTGAGCTCAAGCCATAGTCCCACCTCAGCCTTCTAAGTAGCTGAGACTACAGGCACCCACCACCACACCAAGCTAATTTTTGTATTTTTGTTAGAGATGGGGTTTCACCATGTTGCCCAAGCTGGTCTAAACCTCCTGAGCTCAAGCTATCCGCCTGCCTCTGCCTCTCAAAGTGCTGGTGTTACAGGTATGAGCCACCGCGCCTGTCCAAGAAATTCTAATATACTTTTTATCTAAATTCATCAGTTGTTTATTTTCTACCCCTTTGGCCCACTTGCTTTAACATTTCCCTCCCCTCTCATATATATATACTTTATACTTTATGTATTCTTTGTAATATTACATGTGACATGTGTAATTACAATATATGATAATTATCCAAATCTGCAACTGAAACAGCCAGTCACTTTTTCAATGTAAATATTTTGGGAAAGTTGTACCTTATTTGCGCAGAACTGTCCAGCAAAAGTGAAACGCATTCAAATCCTTAGCCTGCTCAAATAGAGCCAGAGTGATCAATGTTTCATTCCTCAAAGGTTATGTCAGATCCAAGAACAGCATCACGGTTTTCCACGCAACAGTATACATAATGAAGGACTCTAACATCTGGGAATCTTTCTTTCTACACTTTACTGAACAAAAAAGTCAACCACTGCTTTCCTCAGTTAGATACAAGCACCATTCTAACAATTCCAGCATGCCATTTTTATATACAAACAGCCTACAGGGAGCAGCACATAATAACATTATCCTCTTCTCACCTCCCACTCTCTTCTAACGGATGAAACACTAAAGCAAGTGAACAAGTGGATAAGCCAATTTAAGAAATTGTGGGAGATGTTTAAAACCTGTTTGGGCATACAAAAGTGTCCAAACTGTCAGGCCCTAAAACCATAAAAAATCTTGGTTCTTATCTGAAAAGTCATAGTACTTAGAATCCATACTAGCCAGTTTGCATTTAGCCATATGATTAAGTGACATTGTTAGCTCTCTTTCCATGTAGGCATTCACAGTTTCTCAGTCTTTTTTTTTTTTTTTTTTTTTTTTGAGAGGCAGAGTTTCACTCTTGTTGCCCAGGTTGAAGTGCATCTCACCTCACTGATGAGGTGATCTCGGCTCACTGCAACCTCTGCCTCCTGAGTTCAAGTGATTCTCCTGCCTTAGCCTCCCAAGTAGCTGGGATTACAGGTGCCCTCCACCATGTTCAGGTAATTTTTAGAGACGGGGGTTTCACCATGTTGGCCAGGCTGGTCTCGAACTCCTGACCTCAGGTGATCCACCTGCCTTAGCCTCCCAAAGTGCTGGGATTACAGGCTCTTTTCTCAGTCTTTAAAAAAAGATGAATACCTTACTTTGCAAAGTAATTGAGTGTCAGGAAGATTTGTTTTTAAATTATGTATTTTTAGATAAAATTGTAATTGAAATAAACTATTGGCCCTAGCAATCTGAAGGAATCTTGCAATAAACTTAATTAGTTACTAGTAAGTATTTAGTTAGGTCAACTTGATGCTTTGTACTCTGCTGTTTGAAAATATATTTATATTTATTCACTTTGTAATTATCTGCTTCCCCCGCAGAATGAAAGTGCGATAACCTCAGGGACTTTTTTTGAAAAAAGCTTTTTCTCTGCTTTATCCATTGTTTCTATTATATGACAAGAGTTAAATAAATATATGCTTAATGAATAAAAATGTGCCAGCAACTAGCCAAATGTTTCCTTTTTCTCCCTCTAGAAAGCCACCTGAGTGTATCTTTGCCGCAAAATCCCAAACTGCTTTTCTCTGACTCACTGTAGCTTTGCTTTATGGAGATTAAACAGAAGTTCACTAACAAATTGCCTCAAAATATTCCCATGGCTACAGTTGGCTTGTGTCATGAAAGTTATTCCTTGGGTATCTTACAGTATTCCTTTGATAAAACTCTAAGCCACCACAAGAGATGAGTTTAGACTAGCTGACTACTGTTGGGGTCCGTGCCAGGGGTGGTGGAGAATGAAAGAACACACAAAAGACAGACACACAGAGAACATGGCGGCCGCACTCAGAGCCTCCGCCTCACTTTATTTATACTCCATAAACCCCACGTCAGCAGAAAGAATGCAATGCAAAACAAACTTTCTTTTCCCAGATGTAACCTTCTACTCAGTTCTTTGTTTCTATGCTCTTCCTTATCTGCCCGCCTTCTTGGCGCCTACGGGAGTTCATTAAAAGTTCAATTGGAGATACTGTCCTTGAGCCCTATCTATTCTCAGCATACTGTTTTCAAAGGCCCCTGCATTTCCCCCCTTTTTTTTTTGTTTTGCCTCAATCCTAAAAAGGTAGCCCATATTTGTTCTTGTGTTTTCTTTTGTTTTTGGACTCGACGGAGGGAGCATCGAATCACCAAAAGAAGTAGACCCAATCCAAGTGCCCAAAGCAATATACTTCCAGAGATTGTAGAAATCCATGTCTTCATCTGGGTCCATGGGTTAAAGGCATCAAGGCGCTGACCCAGCTCCTGAAGGGTTACAGTTCCGGACAACACATGTAATTGTTGTTGAAATGCTTCGGAAATGTTCTGAGTGAGCTCTTGGATGTCCAAACTAATATTTTTATGGCCTACTAATAATTTTCAGATTACAGTCCAATTTTGAGAGATGTTAAAAGGCACAGGCGTTACACAAAATTGAGTGGAGTTCCAATCACATTGTAATGTCATCCGAGTACTGAGTACAGTGAGCTGATCTCCAAGCCATGTCAATGCTTGCTCCATGTTGTCCAATCTTTCAGCAAGTTAAGAGTCAATGTTTTGTTGTTGAAGCCATAACCGGTGAGATTGTTCATGCCATTGCTGCATAAATTCAGCATTTTGTATGCTTTGACGAAGAGCGAGCCCTGCTATGGCCGCAGTGGAGACGATGGCGACAAGGCTCATCACCGAGGCAATTATAAGTCCAAGGGCACGGAGGGTTCGCTGGAGAGAAGTCCAAATATAAGTCTCAAGAGGTGATGCCCCCCATGGTCACATAAGGTTAACAGGTAGCCAAATTTCCTTACGAGCCCTGAGGATATAAATATCCCCAGTAAAGTTGTGCCATCAGGAATGATTGAGGCAAGACAAAAATGTACATGTATCTGTACAATTAACAATCCCCGTAAGATTATCCCATGACAAATTCCCTGCTAATAATAGGTAGGGCTTACGGACACAAGCAATAATATATCAGGAGGTATTCCGATATAACTGAATATGAAAGGAGTTATTCGGGTTAGAAAGATTAAGGGGCATATTCCCCACAAAAGTGCTAATGGCATCGCCTGCAACTAACAACTTCCAAAAATAACTCTGTACTTCAGGCCTCCTTCACGCCATACCAAGGTTTCATTACTGTTAGCAGCAATACTTTTATTTACCCAGTGTCATTTCAAAGGTATGTGACTAAATTTTGTTTGAAAATCACCGTGCACACTTCAATCAGTTATTTGCATCCCATTGTATTCTAATAAAATCCGGGGTTTAGTTCCCCGACATTGTTGTCACTCCAGCACCTCAATATTAGGAGAAACCTCTAGAATAGGACAAAAAAGTAAAGAACTAGGAATAGTTTCAATACTATATACAGTATGATTATATTAAAAACTTCTAGTTACAATAATAACAGTATTAGCAGCCACATGACTATGATTATAACGAACAGCCCAGGCTTCATGCGATTTTCAGAGACAATGAGAACTATTTCCCATACATATTGGAACTCCTTCCACTCCAAATTGATATGTGTTGTTTATAATTCCCGTTTCCCGTTCTATATTATCCTTGTCTATATAGGGGGACGGCATCCAAGTAGTGTCATTGGTGAAAACCTTAATTTCCGCCTCCCCCCAGGCGACTCCCTGATACAAGGGCAGAAAGGGAATATAAGTCCAATATTCATACAAAGCCTCACTAAGAGAAATAAGTCCCCCACCAAGGCACATCCAACAAAGGAAGAAATGCATGCTGAATCCAGTTTTCTTTTCAACAGGGTTTCAATCATCTTGTAGGAAACCACTCAGGCCCGCTCCCTGTAAGGACAAGAGCATAGCCCCGTCCCTGTTTTAGAACTTGCCCTTGAACATACTTACCTTCTTCATTAGGATACCAAACCTTTAAATTGTCAGTGGGGACTATCACCGAGGGAGTTGAGGAAAGATGGGTTACGACAGCAGAGTCTTGCAATTGTCTCCATTGATTCAAAAAAATTAAGGTAAAAAGAACCTTCAAAATCTGGTTTCAAAATCTGGTTTCTGGGGGGCTCATTTCCCCCTTTTTGTTTTGTTTTAATAGTTAAGTTTTTAAAGTTGTCCGGGCGCGGTGGCTCAAGCCTGTAATCCCAGCACTTTGGGAGGCCGAGACGGGCGGATCACGAGGTCAAGAGATCGAGACCATCCTGGCTAACACGGTGAAACCCCATCTCTACTAAAAAATACAAAAACTAGCCGGGCGAGGTGGCGGGCGCCTGTAGTCCCAGCTACTCGGGAGGCTGAGGCAGGAGAATGGCGTGAACCCGGGAGGCGGAGCTTGCAGTGAGCTGAGATCCGGCCACTGCACTCCAGCCCGGGCGACAGAGCGAGACTCCATCTCAAAAAAAAAAAAAAAAAAAAAAAAGTTTTTAAAGTTAAATTTGCGCACTCAATGATGGCTTGACCTTGACTGTTGCCCGGGATACCGGTGATATGTTGAATATTGTATGGCTGTAAGAAAACTTGTAATTTACGAGAGACATAGGCAGGGGCATTATTAGTTTTAGGTATGAGGAATGTCCATGATGGCGAAATAAGCTAAGAGATGAGTAATAACAGAAATGAGAAAAGGTATCAATGGTATGATGAACATACTTTAATCATCTAAAAGAAGGGACACCTCGTGGATTAACCCTAGGATGGAAGGATGGAATGCTCAAAGGAGCACAGGAAGGACAAGCTCGAATAAGAGAACGAGCTTGTTTATAAGTTAAATGAAACCATCGTTGAAGGCCAGAACTATTAGTATGATGTAGAGTATATTTTTGTTCTGCAGCATGTAGGTGGCCTATTAAAAGCAAATCAATCTGAGTATTACCATGAACTAATGGTCCAGAAAGTTGAGAATGAGAACGAAGATGAGTGATGAATAAAGGAGCTCGACGTTGGCTCAAAGTAAAGGATAACAAAGAAAAGAATTTCTGAAGAGAAGAAGTAGCACAAAGAGGTAAAGTGGCCTGAGAAATATAAGAAGTAACATAAACGGCGTATTGAGAATCACTAACAATGTTACAACCAGTAGTAGGGAAATCAAGTAAGATTATCAGAACAGCAAACAATTCTCCCTGTTGCACCGAGGGATAAGGATAAACTGTAACTCAAGATTGATGAAGCTTCTTGCCAAGAATCAGAAGTTGCAAGAAGATAAGTGATCTGACTATGAGTGAATTGAGAGATAATTAAGGAAGGATCTCCTCCCCAAAGTTGTCGACAGTGATGCTGTCCTTTGATGATCAGTTCAGCTAGCTAAACGATCGATATAAGTAGCCAAGCGTTTAGATATTTTATTGGACAAAAAGATCCATTTTAGTGGTCGATTAGTTTGATGAATCATTCCTGTGGGAGAAGGTAAAGTATGAAATAAACAAAAGGAGGGGCCTTTTGAAGCTGCTCTTCAACAAGCTGGAGTTCCTGTAAAGCCAAAGGAGTTAAATGGTGTGAGTTGTCCAAGTGACTGTCTCCTTCTAGAATAGAAAAAAGATGTTATAACTGATATGTTGGTATTCCTAAAACAGGACGCATCCAATTAATGTCTCCTAGAAGCTTTTGAAAATCATTTAATGTTTTTAAATGATCACGTCGAATTTGAATTTTTTGGGGTCGAATATTTTGTGCCCCCAAGGTATAACCTAAATATTGAATAAGAAAATCCAGTTAAATTTTTTCTGTGGCAATATTAAGTGAGTAGAAAGAAAGCTGAGTTTGTAATGATACAAAAGCATCTTGCTGCTTTTCTCTGGTTTTAACTTTGTGGGATAAGGGCAGGATTAGGAAGACCAGGCTGTAACAAAGACGGGAATTCCATGCAGAAATACGTGGCTTTATATTCCTCTCGGCCATTTGTTTTTTGACTTACTCTTTTAGAGTCCTAAGTATTTCTTTAAACAATGGTCACTGTTTCACCTAAATAGGAGTGGTGGCTATGAGTTTAAAGGATTGTAGCCCATTTTGAACATCTTATTTTTGGCAGCTGAGGAAATATGAGGAATGTTTAAAAAAGCAGCAAATTGTTGTGAAAGATCTTGTTCCCAAAAATTAATATTGATAGGAACAATATAAAAATAAAAAAAAACACTTGACCTTGTTGACCTTTAGGACCAACACAGGTTAAAGGTTCTACATCTTGATAAATCACAGAAGCAGCACCCAAGCCAGTGAGTATAACTGAAACTTGTCTTTTTTCCCATTGTATAGGCCACTAATTTAAACAAATAATAGACATATTCACCCCCATATCAATTAACCCTTTAAAAACTATTCCATTAATATGCAATGAACATAAGGGCTTTTGATTAGAAACTAAAGTTTCCCAAAAAACAGTTTTTTCTGTGCTACCAAATCCTCCCTATTGAGAATACGTTCCCCTGCCTCTAGGCGTATAAATTGTGAAACTTGTACCATAATAAGAATTTTATTAGTAACATCAAGATCAATGATTTCTGGAATCATCATTAACTTCCGTATAGCACTGTTGTTTTGACCTAACAAAAGTCCTACATGTCCTTTTGGCAAAGGGTCACACACTCTAATAGCTAATTTATATACTCCTCTATTAGGAGACAAAGTATAAGGCTGAGTAATAGCTAAGTCAGCAGCGGCGCTCTGCTTAGTTGCCGCATAAAGCTGAGAAACTGGGGTAAGGTGTGGGATCCTTAAGGAGGACTTGAATTTATTCCTTAATGTTGTAGGCCTTGCTCACTGAATATTGTAGTAGACTTGTATTGTAATTGTTGGGGCCCCAAGCCTGTGGGCCCCGACTCCCGTTTCCCAGGAGAGGAGACAGTAAATTTCCACTTTTATCAGTTTTGGAACGACATTTATTTGTCCAATGTCGACCTTTACCACAATATTTGTACACCTCTGAAGGCAGCTTTCTGCCTTGAGGGATAAAAGTGTTCAATTTTTATGACATTCTTTTTTTTGAAATGTCTAGGTTTACCACACTGCAAACAAACACCTTGTTTGTTATTTCCTTTTAAGGCTTTAGACAAAGCTCCAGCAAATAATTGAGCATCATAAATAGCCCCTCCAACACTAACACAAGTTTTAATATATTTATCTAAATTGGCCCCATTGGCCTTGAACGATTTTAACAATTTTTAACAGTCAGCATAAGCATTTTTAAAAGACAATGTTTGTAACAAAATTTTTGAAGCAAGGCCAGCACCCACAATTTTGAAGACAGCAGCCTGAAGACGGGCTACGAAATCTGAATATAGTTCATTTGTGCCCTGTAAAATCTTCACAGAGGAAAGGGAACATTTTCCTGTTATCTCTACCTTATTTCAGGCCCTTAAAAACAAAGTCTTGATTTGAGTAAAGGCAACATCATCTAAACCAGCCTGAGCATTAAGAGTAGCATATTGGCCCGTGCCTGTGAGTTGTTCCTCAGTGAGTCCAGGGGGATCACACATAATATTTTTTCTAGCCTATACATGTGCCTTGTTCATTTACCAGCTGTGCAATTGTAACCACTGAGAACGATCAAGAAAAGCCTTCCCCAAAGTCTTCCAGTCTATAGGAATCATCAAATTTTCTGATGAAAAAACATCAAGAAGACCAAGGATAAAAGGAGATTGAGATCCATAGTTAGAAATGGCAGCTTTCATTTCTTTTTAAAAATTTAATTTGTAAGGCATTAAATTGGGCATTATTGCCACCATTTGAAAACTGAGCATTAGGAGCAAAAGAAGCACAAATAATTGGAAACAGATCCAGCTCCTTAAATTTTTTTTTTTAATTAAAAGTATATATAATATATAATAATACTCATATCCCCAAATATAAAGAATCTCAACATATTAATAAGAAAAGGCAAATAACCCAACCAAAAGTAGCAGAACAAAGAAATGACAATAAACCTATATGTCTAACATCATTACTCACTAGGAAATATGTATATTAATACCAAATTGAGAATCATTACATACACAATACAATGGTTAAAATTTAAAAACACAGAAAATATCAAGAGGTAGTTAATGTGTTAAGCAACTCGAATACTCAACTTCTGTTTGGAGTGTAAATTGGTGGAACCTATGCACCCCTATAACATAACAATTTCCTAGCTGGGGTTATTAATACTATATTAATATTAATAGTTAATATTAATGTGTTTATTTATTGACTATTGAAATACTCATAATATTTTAACAAACAATAAGATATACATATACACTGGTTTTAACATATTAAACAGGTGTTTAGTATAAATTTAAAGTATGTCTGATGTGAACAGGGCTTCAACTTTGCCAAACAAAGGCAAAGATAAGGAAGCCGGGGAATTGGAGGCTCTGGAAAATCCTCTTTTAACAGGGCAGAAAGAAAAGAAACAGGGAAAGCTCGCAAAGGTGAATTAGAAGAATATATCTGTAATATTTGTTGAAGCATTTCCATAATACTCTGCATGTCAGAATTTCCCTTAGAAGAAGGAAGAGCTGGCTTTTTCTCTTCTCCCCCTTTTGCTACCCCCCCATCCTCTGTTATCCTGGCACAAATGGGCTTCATTTCAGATTTATTTTTTTTCCAAATCCTCAGATACCTTTCCTCCTGTGGCTACATTACCACACCCTGAATCAGTCTCAAGTAACTCTAATGTCTGAGTGATAGAGTCACACAAGGTCCACAATTTTAGAGGCATAATATCCCCTAACTGGAGAGCTCTAAGCAGAGTTTTTACTACCTGTAACCATTCTCTGCGATTCAGCTGCACTTTAGTCTGATACTGAAACCAGTAACAATGTTGTTCAACATGGGCAAACAATCGCTTCAAAGTCTTTTTCTTTCACTTCTACTCCTATAGACAGCAATAGTCCTTGAAACAGCCGTAAATATTCTGAGGCCAGAGAGATGGAATTCCCCATAATGAAAGCTTAAGAAGGTTCCCCTTAACAATATCTGGGCCTTACCCGCCCCTAGGGGGTTCCCCTTCTTGTTCTCCCCTACTCACCCGTGCTGACCCTGCTCGCTGCGCCACTTGTTGGGGTCCGTTCCGGGGGTGGTGGAGAATGAAAGAACACACAAAAGACAAAGACACACAGAGAACATGGCGGCCGCATTCAGAGCCTCCGCCTCACTTTATTTATACTCCATAAACCCCACGTCAGCAGAAAGAATGCAATGCAAAACAAACTTTCTTTTCCCAGATGTAACCTTCTACTCAGTTCTTTGTTTCTATACTCTTCCTTATCTGCCCGCCTTCTTGGCGCCTACGGGAGTTCATTAAAAGTTCAATTGGAGATACTGTCCTTGAGCCCTATCTATTCTCAGCATACTGTTTTCAAAGGCCCCTGCAGACTACCCTTGGACAACTTTAGAGATTGTTAAATTACTATGTTAAAACCAAGAATCAATAGTTACTTTGACATAGATTGGGTTATCCCCCAGTTCAAAATATGAGCATCAGCAGATGCACAGAAATGCTGAGTTAAGCTTGTCATTCTTGAAAGCAGAGCCAAATGGGGATTTTCCTAAGATACAGTCAACCCAGAAAGGGAATTAGGCAATTTTAGCCCATCTATTTCATCCTCTCTCTGCTTGCATAGTGATTCACAGAAGCAGGAACAGTTCTGACAGATGGTGCTTAGTAGAACAATTGGTTTGTATGTATTTAACCTGCTCAAAGCACCAAACCTCCCTCTTGCTATCATCAGTGCCTCTCCTGCCCAAAACCTTACCCAGATTTCTTGGTGCTTCTTTTCTTGTGAGAGACTATCTCTGATGTCATTTTGACCTGATTTCATTCAGATGGAAATGGTAGGAAGTGCTTTCCGAACTTGCCTAATCCTGAGAATCATCTAAAATATTTATTTTGAAATGCAGCTTCCAAAACAACTACCAAAATAACTATAGCTGAATCAGCATCCTGAACCTCCCGAAAAGCATTCAAAGCAACATGAAAAACGACAATAAAACACAAAAACAGATATACAATTTCTACACCAATGTTTATACCAGTATTATCCGCAATAGCCACAAGAAGAAAGCAACCCACAAGATGAATGCTTACATGGAAAGAAAGCTAACAATATCACTTCAGATATTCAGCAACAGATGAATAAAACAAAATATAGTATATGCATACGATGGAATATTATTCAACCTTAAAAAGGAATGGCATTCTGATACATTTTACAAGATGGATAAACTAGAAAGACATTGTGCTAAGTAAAAAAATAGGCCAGACACAAAAGGAAAAATATTGTATGATTCTACTTATATGAGGTACCTAGGGTACTCAAATTCATAGAGACAGAAGGTGGAATGGTGGTTGCCAGGGACTGGAGGAGGAGGGAACCGGTTGGTGTTTAATGGGTAGAGTTTCAGTATGGGATGATGAAAAAGTTCTGGAGTTAGATGGTGACAGTGATTGTACAATGATATGAATATATTGCCAGCACAATAGCTCATGCTTGTATTCCCAGCACTGTGAAACGCCGAGGTGGGAGGATCGATGGAGCCCAGGTATTCAAGACCAGCCAGGGCAACATAGCGAGAACTTGTCTCTACAAAAAATAAAGGTCCAACTCCTCAGGAGGCTGAGGTAGGAGGATTGCTAGAGCCTGGGAGGTTGAGGCTGCAGTGAGCTGTGATTGTGCCATTGCACTCCAGCCTGGGTGACAAAGCAAGATCCTAGATCAAAAAAACCCAAATGACGTAGATATACTTAATGCCACTGAACTGCACACTTTAAAATGGTTAAGGCCAGACATAGTGGCTCACATCTGTAACCCCAGCAGTTTTGGCTGGCTGAGGTGAGAGAATCACTTGGGGCCAGGAGTTTGACACCAGCTTGGGCAACATAGCAAGACCCATCTTTATTTATTTATTTAGAGACAAGGTCTGGCTCTGTCGCTGAGGCTGGATTGCAGTGGTCTGATCTAAGCACAATGCAACCTCCGCCTCCCAGGTTTAAGCCATCCTCGTACCTCAGCCTCCTGAGTAGCTGAAACTACAGGTGCACCCCACCATGCCTAGCTAATTTTTGTATTTTTTGTGGAGACAGGGTTTCACCATGTTGCTCAGGCTGTTCTCAAACTCATGAACTCAAACAATCCACCTGTCTTGGCCTCCCAAAGTGCTGGGATTACAGGTATGAGCCACCACACCCAGCCTAAGACCCATCTTAAAAATAAATGGTTAAAAGAGTAGATTTTGGCTGGACATGGTGGCTAACACCTGTAATCCCAGATCTTTTTGAGAGGCTGAGGCAGGTGAATTGCTTGAGCTCGGAAGTTCAAAACCAGCCTTGGCATAGTGAAATCCCTTCTCTACAAAAAATTTAAAAAAAAAAAAATTAACTGGGCACAGCAGTGCACACCTGTCATTCCAGCTCCCAGCTATTGGGGAGGTTAAGGTGCGAGGATGGCTTGAGTCCAGGAGGTGGGGGGTTGCAATGAGTAAGATTGTCTCCACTATCTCCCAGGAAAAAAAAAAAAACAGGTAGATTTTATGTTACATATATTTTATCACAATTACAAAAACAAACAAATGCACACTCCATTTTCTTTTCTTTTCTTTTCTTTTTTTTTTTTTTTTTTTTTTTTGAGACAGTCTCGCTCTGGCACCCAGGCTGGAGGGAAGTGGTGTGATCTTGGCTCTCTACAACCTCCGTCACGCCAGGTTGAAGCAATTCTCCCACCTCAGCCTCCCGAGTAACTGGGATTACAGGCATGCACCACCATGCCCTGCTAATTTTTGTATTTTTAGTAGGGGTAGGGGTTCACCATGTTGGCCAGCCTGGTCTTGAACTCCTGACCTCAGGTGATCTGCCCGCCTCGGCCTCCCAAATTGCTGGGATTACAGGTGTGAGCCACCGCACCTGGCCAAAATCCTCCATTTTCAGTGAGACTAGGATAAAATAGATAAAATCTGCAGACTCCAAAACACCTATTAGGGCAGTTAAAAATAGCTGAGACTGGGCAAAAGCCTTATGACAGAAAATGGAGAGAAGAAATTTGAAGGGTGATGAGAGGTTCTTTTTATTCGAGCTCAGGAAATACCTGGGTGGGGGTCACTTTCTGAAAGCAAGGGGGCCCAGTCTGCAGTTCGAAGGCAATATCACTTCTTTGCGAAAAGGGTTATGGGAAGTGGGGTAAGCAAGGCTCTTAGCAGGAGCCCTCCTGGACATTGTGTGATCCAGAGAAGCAGGCATGGAAGGACTACCTAAAGAATTACACAGATAATTCAAAAAGATAGGACTGGTGTATTTTTGCTGCAAAGGAGAAAACTTTTGGGTTGTAAAGTCTCAAAGGTTACCCTGTCTCACCTCTTTTGCTATGCAATAATCTCCTACAAATAGTTAGGTTAATGGAAATCTAACTCGGGCAGGCATGGTGGCTCATGCCTGTAATTCCAGCACTTTGGGAGTCTGAGGCAGGAGAACTGCGTGAGTTCAGGAGTTTGAGATCAGCCTGAGCAAGAAGGTGTGACCCTGTCTCTACAAAATTTATTTTGTATTATTAAAAATTAGCCAGGAGTGGTGGCATGCATCTTTGGTCCCAGCTATACCAGAGACTGAGGCAAGAGGATTACTCAGGCCCAGGAAGTTGAAGCTGTAATGAACTGTGTTCATGCCACTGCCCTCCAGTCTGGGTAACTGAGTGAGACTCTGTCTTAAAAAAAAAAAAAAAAAGTAAAAAGTAAGAAGACAATCTAACTCATTCATTGTTAGGCAATAAAAAACAAAAAAAATCTGGCACTGAAAGCATTGATACAAGCATACCAAAAGAAAAATTTTGGGCCAGGCTGGTGGCTCACGCCTGTAATCCCAACACTTTGGGAAGCTGAGGTGGGCAGATCACCTGAGGTCAGGGGTTTGAGACCAGCCTGGCCAATATGGTGAAGCCCCATCTCTACTAAAAATACAAAAAATTTGTCGGGTGTGGTGGTGGGCGCCTTTAGTCCCAGCTACTTGGGAGGTTGAGGCATGAGAATCACTTGAAACTGGTAGGTGGAGGTTGCAGTGAGCTGAGATTGGGCCACTGTGCTCCAGCCCAGATGACAGAGTGAGACTGTGTCTCAAAAAAAAAGAAAAGGAAAACTGAAAAAAATTACAAATTTACCAATGAACAAATCATTCTAACCAGGAGAATAATAGCTATCAAAAAACAGATGAGGCTGGCCACAATGGCTCACACCTGTAATCCCAGCGCTTTGGGAGGCTGAGGCGGGTAAGTTGCTTGATCCCAGGAGTTTGAGACTAGCCTGGGCAACATGGTGAAACCCTATTGTCTCTACAAAAAATACAAAGATTAGCCAGGTGTGATGTCACGTGCCTGTAGTCCCAGCTACTCAAGAGGCTGAAGTGGGAGGATCGCTTGAGTTTGGGGAGTTTGAGGCTGCAGTGAACCATGATCCCACTACTGCCCTCCAGCCTAGACTACAGAGAAGAAAGAAAAAGGAAAGGAAGGGAGAGGAGGGGAGGGGAGGAACAAGGCAGGGAAGGAAGGAAGGAAGGAAGGAAGGAAGGAAGGAAGGAAGGAAGGAAGGAAGGAAGGCAGGCAGGCAGGCAGACAGACAAGACAAGACAAGAGAGAAAAGAACTAGGCTGGCCGCAGTAGCTCACACCTACTCCCAGCACTTTAAGAGGCCGAGGCGGGTGGATCACCTGAAGTCAGGAGTTCGAGAGCAGCCTGGCCAACATGGTGAAACCCTGTCTCTACTGAAAATACAAAAATTAGCGGGGCACAGTGGCGGGTGCCTATAGTCCCAGATACTTGGGAGGCTGAGGCAGGAGAATAGCTTGAACCCAGAAGGCAGAGGTTGCAGTAAGCCGAGCTCCCACCACTACACTCCAGCCTGGGGGACAGAGTGAGACCCTGTCTCAAAATGAAAAAATAAAAATAAAAATAAAAGGAAAGAAAAGAAAAAGAAAAAGAAAAGAACTCTGGGAAGAAATGATGAGAAATAATAGGAGGTAACATGTGAACTAAAAGTACAGGAAAAAATAAATAAATCCAATAAGAATCAGGATGAAATTAGAAGGAGCACAAGAAAAGTGAAATACAGGATTCAAAAGAATTGGAGAAAGATGATAGAGAAAACAAATTAAGGAGTGCCAACATTTGCATAATTGAAGCCCTTGCAGTTGTAGAAGTGTTGAGACTGAGGTGTCGGCAGACATGTTTTGTTTGGATCGCACGTTATTTATAACTGTGTGTGTAATTAAATGCCATCACTTAACGACTGGAAGATTTCACCCCCAAAAAATTCTATTTGGCTTCTTTCAAAAACATTAGAACCACTATAACACCAAAACTGCATTTCTGCCTAGCCTCAGTTGCATAGAGCCAATCAATAGCTTCTGCCACTTTAATGTAGCACAAATTCACCCAGACATCCACAGTCTGCACTGGACTCTCACCTCCTGCAGACATTTGGGGATCCTGGTATACACAGTGTGATAAGGTAGTTTTTAAAAAGCACCTCTCATGAGAGCTGGTCATTTAAAAAAAAAACACACCAAAAAAAAGCATGAATGGGCCAGCCACGGTGGCACACACCTCTAATCCCAGTGTTTTGGGAAGCCTAGTTGGGCAAATCACATGAGCTCAAGAATTTGAGACGAGACTGGGCAACATGTTGAAACCCCATCTCTACAAAAAATACAAAAATTAGCCAGGGGTGATGGCACACGCCTGTAGTTCCAGCTACTTGGGAGGCTGAGGTGGGAGAATCACTTGAGCCCTGGAGGTTAAGGCTGCAGTGAGCTGTGATCATGCCACTGAACTCTAGCCTGGGCAACAGAGCAAGACCTGTCTTAAAAATTAAATAAATAAAAGTAATAAAAGAAAAATAATAAACCTCCATCTCCTCACCTGCAAAATGGCCAGACTACCTGTCTTATAAGGGTTTCGTAGGAGAGTTTAATGAGAAATGCACATAAAGCTCAAGAGCAATTGTTAACAAATGATAGAAAAAAAAGACCAATTAATCATTAGAGGCCAGGCATGGTGGCACACGCCTGTAATCCCAGCACTTTGGGAGGCCGAGGTAGGTAGATCACCTGAGTTCACGAGTTCAAAACCAGCCTGATCAACATGGTGAAATCCTGTCTCTACTAAAAATACAAAAATTAGCAGGGCATGGTAGCATACATCTGTAATCCCAGCTACCCAGAAGGCTGAGGCAGAAGAATCGCTTGAACCCGGGAGGCAGTGGTTGTAGTGAGCCAAGATCGTGCCACTGCACTCCAGCCTGGGTGACACAGTGAGACTCCATCTCAAACAAACAAACAAAAAATTGAAAACACAATTCTAGAACTGCAGGTGGAATCAGAGCTGTGGTCCATGGATTGGAAAGATAGTGTTGTACAGGTCTGTCCTAGATTTAGGACTTTATGACTGACATGTCAGAACTTCTCCTCTAGCTCCCCATCTCCATGTCTCTAAATCCCTAAGAGTTAACAGAGAGAAAGAGCCCAATAAATGTGTAAGGAAGGAAGAAAAGGAGAAGGGAAGAATGAGTGAAGGAGCTGAAAAAAAGAACAAACCCAAGATGGTTTCTTTTACTTGTAAAGTAGAAGAAAAAGTAAGTTTCCAATTTATCTCAGTTTGTTTCAGCCCACCCATCCCCATCCCTCTGCCAATAAAAAATGTTAACTAAGGCATACAGTTACATTCTATACTCCCAGTTCCAAAGAAAAGATTTTAAAAAGACACACTTAGTCAGGTTGACTGCAAAATAAATCTCTACGTCTCCCTGAGTAAGATACTATTTGGATAATATTTAATAGAGATATTTGTTATACCTAAATCATAATACTAACAACAACCAACAACAACAAAAAAGTGATTACAACTATGATTTAGTGTAAAAAGCTTCAAATAAAAGATGATTTTGTGTAAGGGGGGGCCAATTTACCCTTTTCTGTTGTAAAAAACATATATAATTAACTTTTGAATTCTCCACACAAGCAGTATTCAACCCTGTAAACACCTTTGGTTCATGCTTCTGCTAAATACATGCTCTAGTAGCCACATTTATTTTAATTTAATTTCTTCAGAACATCCTGTTTTGTGTTTTTGTTTGTTTGTTTTTTGTGATGAGGTCTTATTCTATCAACTAGGCTGGAGTGCAGTGGTAAGATCTCGGCTCACTGCGGCCTTCACCTCCTGAGCTCGAGCAATCCTCCCTCCTCAGCCTCCTGAGTAGCTGGTACTACAGTTGCACATCACCATGCCCAGATAATTTTTCTATTTTTTTTGTAGAAACAGGGTCTCACTATGTTACCCAGGCTGGTCTTGAACTTCTGGCCTCATTTAATCCTCCTGCCTCTTCCTCTCAAAGTGCTGAGATTACAGGCATGAGCCACTATGCCCAGCCATATTTTCCTTTTTTAAAATAGGATGTCAAAATAGAAGTTTTAAGTCTTCCCAATGTTCTAATACCTGAATACCAAACTATGTTTGGCTTATTCTGTTAGCATGTTCCTGATTTCACTTCTTTGTAGCTGAGGAAAATAGTCATATTAAGTCTGAAACTGAATTAACTCTCATTTTTTAAAAAAGCTGGGTGAGTTAAATTCCCAACAGTTTTGATTAATAAGATATTTTATAATGTCATAAATACTGGAAGCAAGAGCATAAATTGTCTGGCAACAACTAGGTCATCTTTTACTACAAATAAATATTATTGCCAGCAGATTTCAAAGATTCACTTAAGTCTGTAAGGTAGGTTCTTGAATGTGACTATTTGGCTGAAAACTCTAGATTATTCTTGGAAATAAACTAGCACCAGGAGAGACAATGTTAGCACCAAGGAACATATTCATGAAGCACCAAAGTATGTGAGCAGTGGCAAATCCATATGAGTCTGAAGCAACCTCAATTCTTGCCTCGACGGAGGAAAGAATATATCCAAGTGACATAAGGTAGAGGGAGGGACCAAGGCAAGTTTTAGAGCAGGAGTGAAAGTTAATTAAAAAGCTTTAAAGCAGGAACCAAAGGAAGTAAAGTACCCTTGGAAGAGGGCCAAGCAGACAACTTGTGAGATTCAAGTGCATGGTGTGACTTTTGACTTGGGGTCTTCTGTTACTTCTCCCCTGATCCTTCCCTTGAGGTGAGCTGTCCGCATGCACAGTGGCCTGCCAGCCCTTTGGAGGGGCCACATGCACAGTATGTTTACTGAAATTGTACACATGTTGACCTGAGGCATTCTTCCCTTACCAGCTAAGTGTTCCTAGAAGGAGGTCATGTGCCAGTTAAACTCTGCCATTTTGCCTCTTAGTGCACATGCTTGAGCCCACTTGCCACACTCCTGAAATCTTACAGGGAAGTTGCTGATCACCAGCTTCAGGTGTTATTTATTGGGAGACTGCCTTTCCCTGGCACCAGCTGAGACCAATTATTATTTTATAGAGACAGTTTAACAATTACCTGACCATCACCTAATGGTCACTTGACATTACTGGTAGGGGCATTACCCTCTCCTGTCCTAGTCATGTCTGACTACCTACTGTAACAAAAGTAGCAGACGCTTGGCAGGAGAAGGAGTGCTATGAAGAGTATTCTATTATCATATGAAGGAATGGGTATGGGGTTCAAAGTCACTTGCCATTAAGTGCATATGTTTTTAACATCTAATTGTTCTAACCAAGGGATAATTGTGGTCCTTATTTCCATGAAGCTATGCTCAAGGACACATAGAACTGGAAGATTGTTGAGCTCATCCCGTCCAGTTTGCTCATTTTACCATAGGAAACTGAAGATCAGAAATGTGGTCTGCTCCTAGTGACCAGATCACAGGGTCCTTTTGAATCCCCTTACCTCAGCAGCAATTGCACCAAGCACACATTATTTGATAAAAAGGTGATGAATTTATGTTCATGAACAAAGAATGAATAGTGTCATTATCATCATTTACATTCTAGATGTGCTTCAGGGAAAAGGTGTTATGCACTGAATGTTTATGTCTACCCAAAATTCATATGTTGAAGAGTTAACCCATGATGTGATGGTATTAGGAGGTGAGGCCTTTGGGAAGTAATTAGGTTTAGATGATGTCATGAGAGTGGAGTCCCCATGGTGCAATTAGTGCTCTTATAAGAAGAGATACCAAATCAAGCACGCTCTCTCTCTCTCTTTTTCTGTCCGGCATGTGAGGATACAGCAAGAAGATGGCCATTGCAAGCCAGAAAGAGAGCCCTCACCAGAAACCAAACTGGCCAGCACCTTGATCATGGACTTCCCAGCCTCCAGAACTGTGAGAAATAAATGTCTGTTGTTTAACCACACAGTCTATGGTATTTTGTTATAGCAACCCAAGCTGACTAAGACAGAAGGTTTGCCAAAAGAAAGATTTCTAAAAGAGGGTGAACCCAAGCTGACTAAGACAGAAGGTTTGCCAAAAGAAAGATTTCTAAAAGAGGGTGAAGTAAAAATATAATGTAGAATATATCCTGGAGAAAACCCTTTTAAAGAATATTTTATTTTGGAAATCTTTTTAATTTGTAAAATGAGAGAATATAATGAATCTCTATCACCACTTTAAACAGTTATCAATATTCTGCCATTCTTATTACAAATGCATTCCCCTACATTCTTTTTCATTTTGCTTTGTTTTGTTTAGTGGAATATTTTTCTTTCATTTTTTTATATTAGTTTTTTTATTTTTATTAACTCACCACCATACTAATCAAGATGGTATTTTTTTTTTAATTGTTAATTTTTTGTTTTTTTGTAAATTCAGATTTAGGCCTACAGAGAAGATGGTGGAATACATATACTGTTTATTTGTTTGTTTGAGACAGTCTCACTCTGTCACCCAGGCTGGAGTGCAGTTATGTGATCTTGGCTCACTGCAGCCTCCGCCTCCCAGGTTCAAACGATTCTCATGCCTCAGCCTCCCGAGTAACTGGAATTACAGGCGTGTACCACCACCCCTAGCTAGTGGTGGAATATTTTTAAAGCAAAACCAAGATTTTGCATGATTCTTTTTGTTTTCAAGACACAGTCTCACTCTGTCACCCAGGTTGGAGTGCAGGTATGCGATCTTGGCTCACTGTAACCTCCATCTCCCAGGTTCTAGTGACTCTCATGCCTCAGCCTCCCGAGTAGCTGGGATTACAGGCGTGCACCACCACATGCAGCTGATTTTTATAATTTTTTTGTAGGGATGGTGTTTCACCATGTTGGCCAGGCTGGTCTTGAACTCCTGGCCTCAAGTGATCTGCCTGCCTCAGCCTCCCAAAGTTCTGGGATAAGGTGTGAGCCACCATGCCCAATCCTTTTTTTTTTTTTTTTTTTTTTGAGACAGGATCTCACTGTGCTGCCCAGTCTGGAGAGCAGTGGTGTGATCATGGCTCACCACAGCCTCAAACTCCTAGGCTCAGGTGATCCTCCCATCTCAGCCACAGGTAGCTGTGGCTACAGGCACACACCACCACACCTGGATAACTTTTTGTATTTTTTGTAGAGACAAGGTTTTGTCATGTTGCCTGGGCTGGTCTTGAACTCCTGGGATCAGGCAATATCCGCCTGCCTTGGCCTTCCAAAGTGCTAGAATTACAGGTATGAGCCACCACGCCTGGCCTTTTGCATCATTTTTACTTATAAATATTTCTACAAGTATCTCTAAGAGATGAGAATTTTTTAAACAACGTAATCACAATAACTTTGTCATATCCCATAACATTAACAAGAAATCCTTAGCTAGGCTAAGATCTAGTCCAGGAGAAACTTAATTTTATCAGAGCATTCATAAATGGATCGAGTTTTCAAGTGATAGATTTTCAATGAGACTAAGAATTTTAAAAGGGGGAAAACTTTCAAAATTAAAATTGCAATCTTATTCTTTCTCATATTGCTCTGCAAATATAAATCCGGGCACTCAGACTACAGAAGAGGTTAAAAATAGCCCTATGAATCAAAACCATTAATCATATCCTGTTATTTTTAGTTATCTGTTTCTTCCTGACGTTTTAACCCAACATCAGTTTAATATATTTAATCATACTTTTTAAAAAAGAAAAATATTTTAGATCCATCATGAAAAATTTTGATCAAACGATAAATTTAAAGCTAAAGCAGGATGGTTGTCAAAGCCTGTGTCCATAACTTTGCATGAGACACTTAGTCATTTGGAAAGGCCTGTGTTAATAGTCTGTCCTATGACTCAATTATCTCCCACATAGAGATAATACAAAACACCCTTAAGATAACTCACACCTAGGCCGGGCACAGTGGCTCACGCCTGTAATCTCAGCACTTTGGGAGACCAAGGTGGGTGGATCACCTGAGACCAGGAGGTCGAGACCAGTCTGGGCAACATGGTGAAACACTGTCTCTACTTAAAATACAAAAAATTAGCCAGGCCATGGTGGTGGGCACCTATAATCCCAGCCACTCGGCAGCCTGAGGGAGAAAAATCTCTTGAAGCTGGTGGAGCAGAGGCTTCAGTGAGCCGAGATCGCTCCATTGCACTCCAGCCTGGGCAGCAACAGCAAAACCCTGTCTCAAAAAAAAAAAAAAAGCAAAAAAACCTCACACCTAAAAAAAAATGTAAAAATCACAAAACATAAATGACCATTGGGTCACAGACGACGTTACCCTCCATACTAAAAGCAGACACTAATAATGGCAATTTTGAGATAGCCTATAAAACACATGGCCCAGGGCCAGGGCACGGTGGCTCACGCCTGTAATCCCAGTACTTTGGGAGGCCGAGGCGGGCAGATCACCTGAGGTTGGGAATTTGAGACCAGCCTGACCAACATGGTGAAACCCCGTTTCTACTAAAAATACAAAATTAGCCAGGCGTGGTGGCGTATGCCTGTAATCCCAGCTATTCGGGAGGCTGAGGCAGAAGAATCACTTGAACCCAGGAGGTGGATGTTGCAGTGAGCCGAGATAGCGACACTGCACTCCAGCCTGGGTGACAAAGCTAGACTCCGTCTCAAAAAAAAAAAACCAAAAAAAAAATGTGGCTCTGAGTAAACTCTAAGTACCAGTATTTTATTTTCACTAAAATGTTTAGAAAGATTCTTTCACACATAAAAGATGCTCAACAGTATTTGTTGATTCGAATTAATATTGAAACTAAAATTTTCCAACATAGCAAGTATTGAATTTCACATTATGTAAAATGTAATGGATATGCATTATCCTGCATCCTGGAACTGAGTAGGGAAAAAAGCTTTCACTTTTCTTTTCTTTCTTTTTATTCATTCATTCATTCATTCATTCATTCATTCATTTGAGACAGTGTCTTGCTCTGTTGCCCAGGCTGGAATGCAGTGGTGTGGTCATAGCTCACTGCAGCCTTGACCTCCCATGCTCAAGCTATCCTCCCACCTCAGCCTCCTGCGCAGCCAGGACCACAGGCACACACCACCACATCTGGCTAATTTTTAATTTTTTTGTACAAAGTCTCCTTATGTTGCCCAGACTGAGAAGCTTTTTCTTATACATTTTAAAATCTGCATTCAGGACATTACCTGCTGTCCCAAATATGTACATTTATATATTCATATTCAGTGTTCACGCTGAATTTGTGCTTGTAGGGTGGAGACATACAGCATCCCTACATTACCCCCATTCATAACTTCCAGGACTGTCCACAGGATGAGCGATGATGGGGACATTTTCTGGAAATTGATAGAAAGGCACTTATCAATACTTCCTGTTTATATATCAGTGAAGTGTTGGGTTTTTTTTTTTTTTGGAAGAACACCCTACTTGGTAAGGATGTCATACCTCTCCAGAAAATTCTACTGTTGCCCTAGACCTAAATACATAGAAAAAAAAGAAAAGAAAATTCTATTTGCACCCTTTTCTAGCCTGAAATTTACCAGAGCTACATAGAGTTTACTTATCACATGTGTTCTAATTACATACCAGCATATATAAAAACACAAAATATCAGCCCACATCGTTTTCTACCAGCACACTTTCACTCCCAACAACAGTCGCATGATAAAGTAACAACACATGACCCTCCCCCGAAGTTTTAGGCTATGTTTTGCAGGAAGGATAATATGGGCAAATAAATTCATGTTAACCAGAACAAAAAACAAACCAAAAAACAAAAAAACTAATGTACCTTGATGCAGTTTTCCTTATAAGTTATGTTTATTCTTCTCCCATTCATCTTTGTGAATAGAAACAATGCCTTCATTAGTTTGCTCCCTCAGAAGAGTGTATCGGAATCACACGAAGAGTTTTTTTTAAAAAAAACACCAGTCCCCAGGATTACCCTTTATCAGGAACTTCAGAGAGTAGGACTCAAGAATCTGTTATCTTAACAGTTCCTCAGATGCTTTTTCTGTTGACCAATACCAACAGCATGTGAGAATTACTGCCCAGGGTACCTAGAGCAGCTTACACATATAGTAGTTGTATGTAAATGTTCAATGAATGAGTAAATAAACAAATGAATCAAAACTGGAAATGCACCGGGCTCGGTGGTTTACACCTGTAATCCCAGCACTTTGGAGGCTGAGACGGGCGGATCACTTAGGTCAGGAGTTTGAGACCAGCCTGGCCAACATGGTGAAACCCTGTCCCTACTAAAAATACAAGAATTAGCTGGGCATGGTGGTGGGCACCTGCAGTCTCAGTTACTAGGGAGGCAGAGGCATGAGAATCACGTGAACCCTTGAGGTGGAGGTTGCAGTGAGATGAGATCGTGCCATTGCACTCCAGCCTGGGGGACAGAGCGAGACTCTGTCTCAAAAACAAAAATAAATAAATAAAAATGTATTTGAAACACTGTGGAAATGAGCAACTCTGTGAGCTCTGACCACACCCGAGGCCTATTGGTCTATGAGTCTTCTAAGTATCTTGCTTCTTACATCATTTGGCCAGATAGATGCTGGCTCAACTCTGATCTGTGTTGCCTTATTCCATTTCACTCCTGAGCAGTCAGCAGGACCCTACCTCAAAAAACAAGCTGCTGAGCGTGTGGCTAACGCCTGTAATCCCAACACTTTGGAAGGCTAATCCCAGCACTTTGGGAGGCCGAGGTGGGCAGATCACCTGAGGTTGGGAGTTCAAGACCAGCCTGACCAACACAGAGAAACCCCATTTCTACTAAAAATACAAAATTAGCCGGGCATGGTGGTTGCATTCCTGTAATCCCAGCTACTCAGGAGGTTGAGGCAGGAAAATCACTTGAACCAGGGAGGCTGAAGTTGCTGTGAACTGAGATTGTGCCATTGCACTCCAACCTGAGCAGCAAGAGCGAAACTGTCTCAAAAACAAACTAACTAAAAAACAACAACAAAAAAAAAGAAAGAAAGCTTTGCCTTATTTATCTCCGGACTTGTAAAGTAAGGAGATTGAATCCTAAATCCCAGTCCGCAGAAATGCCTACTGGCATTCAATATATTGCTAAAATAATTAATTGGAAAGCCATTAGGCTGAGAAGGCTGCAGTGCCTTGGGTTCCTACATAAGCAAACCAAAAGCCCACTCAGTGTACACAGTAAAACAAAGTATAAGCTTAACCAATCAGAAACCACAAACTGGCTGGGTGTGGTGGCTCATGCCTATAATCTCAGCACTTTGGGAGGCCAAGGTGAGCGCATTTGCTTGAGGTCAGGAGTTTGAGACCAGCCTGGGCAACATGGTGAAACCCCGTCTCACTGGGCATCGTGAGCATGCAACTATAGTCCCATCTATTCAGGAGGCTACGGTGGGAGAATCTGTTGAGCTTGGGAGGCTGGGCAGAGAGTGAGCTGTGATTGTGCCACTGCCCTCCAGCCTCAGCAACAGAGTGAGACCCTGTTTCAAAAAGAAAAGAAACCACAAGCTAACCGTTAGAGACATTAACAATCATAAACTACCAACTCTAACCTCTAATTCGGGACTTTTCTCTTTAACCAAATATTTTATTTGTCTTGCTTGTGTGAGCACCTTATAAAAATTTCCTCATGTTCCCTCAGTGGAGCCCTGAATCACTTGTGATCTAGTGCCGCTTAATTTGTGAATCACTGAATGTTTAAATAAACTCATTAAAATGTTAAGGTGCTGAGGGCCAGGTGCCCTAGTTTGTGCCTGTAATCCCATTTACTTGAGAGGCTGAGGCAGGAGGATCATTTGACCCCAGGCGTTGGGGCTGCAGTGAGCTATGATTATACCACTACACTCCAGCCTGGGTGACAGAGCAAGATCCTGTGTCTGAAGAAAAAAATAAATAAAAATTTTATCTTGCTATGTCCTGTTTACTTTGTATATGCTAGGCATAGCAGAGGATACAAAATAATTATAAACTTTGATACCTGCATGTATTAGTCCGTTTTCACACTATTAATAAAGACATACCCAAGACTGGGTAATTTATAAAGAAAAAGAGGTTTAATGGACTCACAGTTCCACATGGCTGGGGAGGCCTCACAATCATGGCAGAAGGCAAGGAGGAGCAATGCCATGTCTTATGTGGCAGCAGGCGAGAGAGAGTGTGCAGGGGAACTGCCCTTTATAAAACCATCAGATTTCCAAAACTTATGCACTCACGAGAACAGCACAGGAAAAACCCACCCCCATGAGTCAACTACCTCCCACCAGATCTCTCCCACAACACATGGGGATTATGGGAGTTACAATTCAAGATGAGATTTGGGAGGGGACATAGCCAAACTATATCACTGCCCTTGGATACTTTTTACATGTAATGTTGGAAAGAGGAAAAAATGTGTCATATCCTATCTAAGAACTTTTGTTGACATCATTTAATTCATTCCTTGGAGCAATTCTATAAGAGGTGTGGTGGGGGGTGTATTATTATCTCTATCTCACAGGTTAAAAAAAAAGAAAAAAAAATCCCACAAAGCCTCAAGAGGTAAAATACCAGCTAAAGGTTATATATTGGCACAATTTGAATTTGAACTTCCCTGGCTCAGAACCCAAGCTATTGTTACTAACCAATTATACCTGCAAGTGCAATGGAAGTTACTACCCATTCAATATCTACCCAAGAAATATAAAGTATGCCTTTACTGTGCACTAGGCCCTGATGTAGATATAGATCACACATGGCAGACATTTAATAGTCACAGCAATGAGTGTTATGAAGGAAAACTGCAGGATGTTACACAGTAGCCTGTAACCAGTAACTTATCTTGGTCTGTTAAAGGAAAAATTACTCTGACACTTGTTAAAGACAGTAAAGCTGACTTTATTGGAGGAGGGCCATGGCAATGGGTATAGAAACGACTGTAATGAGGTCTTGCAGTGGGGGAAGGAGACTAGACTCAACTCTGACTCCAACAAAAACAAGGGAAATTTGTAACAAGTAGCGAGATGGGAGTCAGTGGTTGGAAAATTACTTAGAGGGAACATCAAGGATAAGGGGATTTCTAGCTAAATCAACTTCATAGGATTATTGTTGAGGTTAGCCTAGAGTGGTAAGATATGGGGGTAATGAGATACCAATGGTGGGGAATTTTTCACTAAATTGATTTAGTGGGATTTTTGTTCAAACTGGATTCTATGAGGACAGAGAGGGAAACCCAGAGAGGTTTATTCAAGCAGAGGACTCAGAGGAGGCTGATTAGAGTTTTGGCAAAAAGAGAGTGTCTTTGGCAGGTCTAAGGATTCAGCAAGTAGCTGAATCCTAAATCCAGCAACTCTACTTTTTTTTTTTTTTTTGAGATGGAGTCTTGCTCTGTTGCCCAGGCAGGAGTGCAGTGGCGCGATCTTGGCTCACTGCAAGCTCCACCTCCTGGGTTCACACCATTCTCCTGCCTCAGCCTCCCAAGAGTAGCTGGGACTACAGGTGCCTACCACCACGCCCGGCTAATTTTTTTCTCTTTTTTAGTAGAGACTGGGTTTCACTGTGTTAGCCAGGATGGTCTTGATCTCCTGACCTCGTGATCTGCCCGCCTCAGCCTCCCAAAGTGCTGGGATTACAGGCATGAGCCACCGTGCCGAGCCACAACTCTACTTTCTAGTTTCATGATCTAGGGGAAGGAACAGTTTATTATCTGCAACATAAGGGAAATAATGCAAATTCTAAGTTTTGTGAGGCTTACCAGATAAAATGTCAAAAGCACAAAAACCTAACAAAAAGTAAGCGCTTAATAAACATTACTTAGCAATTACTTTAAACATATATATTAAATACATATTACATTTAAATATTCATTATGATCAGGTCTGGAGAAAATTTAAGATGATGCAAACGCAGGGATAAAAGCAGATGAAAATGAGGAGTAGAAACAGAGGAAGGAGCACAGGCAAAGGCCCTGAGGCATGAGAAGCAAGGCATCACAGAACTCGGTTTTAAGGTCCAGTCCTGCCTGGCTGAAAAAAAGAGAACCCTGCCAGGGGGAGCTGGAAAGATGGGTAAGGGACACACCAAAATGTCAACATGTATCAACATATATACTTTAATTTTTAATTTATTATTATTTTTTTAAATTGAGATGAGGTTTTTGCTATGTTGCCAAGGCTGGTCTGAAACATCTGGGCTCAAATGATCCTCCCACCTTGGTCTCCTGAGTAGCTGGAACTACAGGCATGCACTGCCACACCAAGCTGACCTGTATTCTTTAAATATACACAGCATACTGGATGTCATATATACCTCAACAAATCTATTCAGCGTAATAAAATTGTAAGAAAAAATAAGTGACTTTGATAAAGACAAAGGTAAAGACAGCAAAACAAAATAGCAGTGACCTTAATAGTTTACTTAAGTGGGCCGGGCGCCGTGGCTCAAGCCTGTAATCCCAGCACTTTGGAAGGCCGAGACGGGCGGATCACGAGGTCAGGAGATCGAGACCATCCTGGCTAAAACGGTGAAACCCTGTCTCTACTAAAAAAATACAAAAAAACTAGCCAGGAGAGGTGGCGGGCGCCAGTAGTCCCAGCTACTCGGGAGGCTGAGGCAGGAGAATGGCGTGAACCCGGGAGGCGGAGCTTGCAGTGAGCTGAGATCCGGCCACTGCACTCCAGCCTGGGCGACAGAGCGAGACTCCGTCTCAAAAAAAAAAAAAAAAAAAAAAAAATAGTTTACTTAAATGACATATGGTGGTGACTTGGATTACAATGGTGGCAACTGGAATGGGGAAAAAAAATAAGGGCTTGGCAATTGATTAGATATAGTGGATTTTCAGAATAAAGGAGAGAATGACATCTGGTGGATTTCCCTGATTTCTGGCTTGAGCAAACTGGATAGATGATGGTATTGCAGGCTGGCTTCCTTGGGGTAACAGTCAAATTAGCATGCAGAACACTAACTAGCATGTTTTAGGGACCACCAGGGGAAAAGAGGAGAGAGAAGCAGAATCAGACAGACTGAGCAGTTGATCTATGATAAGTCCCAATAAAGGCCTTTGCCAACAGTACATGGAGTTCTGAAACTGAAATGTCCCTTCACAATGGTCCTCAGATGAGATAAAAGGCCCAGATCTTTGTACCCTCACACCAATCAGTCATTTAGATGGTGGACACCTCTGAAAAGAGTTGCGACCTTGGGCAAGGCAGTTCTCATTAGCTGAGGCAATCTCAAAAGAAGGCTCAGTCTCAAAGAGGGCCATTCTCACCCAGCACTCCCAAGAACTCTAAAATAAGTCATTCCTTCCCCAAGAGGGACCGGGCAGCACATCTCAGTGTCCACCGCCGTTGGTGGTTCTCTCACTGAGACACAGAACCCTTATTTCTCAAATGCGTAAAAACTTTACATATTTTAAAAATACAAGGGAGGCATGGTGGCTCACTCCTGTAATCCCAGCACTTTGGGAGGCCAAGGCGGGAAGATCACTTGAGGCCAGGAGTTCAAAACAAGCCTGGCCAATATGGCAAAACCCCATCTCTACTAAAAATACGAAAATTAGCTGGGTGTGGTGGTGCATTCCTGTAATCCTAGCTACTTGGGAAGCTGAGGCAGGAGAATCAATTGAACCCAGGAGGTAGAGGTTGAAGTGAGCCAAGATCGTGCTACGGCACTCCAGTCTGGAAAACAGAGCAAGACCTTGTCTCAAAATAAAATAAAATAAAAATCCCAAACAAACAAACAAACAAACAAAACCACAACCATCAGTCAAGTGCCATACTAGTTTGTTAATAAAATTTTAAATTTGCAGCTAGACACATGCCTGTAATACCAGCACTCTGGGAGGTCGAGGCAGGAGAATCCCTTGAGCCCAGGAGTTTGAGACCAGCCTAAGCAACATAGTGAGACCCCCATCTCTACAAAAAAAAAAAAAAAAAGAAAGAAAGAAAAGAAAAGAAAGAAAGAAAAAGAAAAGAAGGAAGGAGGGAGGGAGGGAGAGGGGAAGAAAGAAAAGAAAAGAAAAGAAAAGAAAAAAGAAAAGAAAAGATTAGCTGGGCAAGGTGGTACACACCTGTAGTCCCAGCTTCTTGGGAGGCTGAGGCAGGAGAATCACATGAGCCTTGGCAGTTGAAGCTACAGTGAGCTGTGATCAGCCACTGCACTGTAGCCTGGATGACAAAAATAAATACATTTTACATTTAATGGTCACAAATGGGTTTTAGAATGCTTGCCTTCTGAAATCACATCATTGCAAGAATAAATCCCTAGTTTCTTAAGAGAATCATGATGGAGTTTCTGTGGAAGCAAAAACAATCCGAGGAAACAATACAGCCCTGCCTACTTCTCTCAACGTCTACTGCAGGATTCAAGCCTCCTCTCACTACTCCTTGGATTATCGTTATAGCCCCTAACACAGCTGCTCCTGTGCCAGGCAAACCATTCTTCACATTTCAGCTAAAGAAAGGTTTCAAACACTAATCATTTATAGCTCCAGCAGCTAGCACAATCACTGGTACATAGTTCACACTCAATTAATACTTGTCGAAGGAAAAAGTCACTAAGGAATAATATACATTAAGCTGTATTTCCTATGTGATATCAATAAAATTTACACATTTTATCTAGACTATGTAATATCCCAGTTTAAATCTAATCATTGGCTCCTATTGCCCTCAGTCATACAAACTCAGTTTACATGACTTTTTGCAGTCTGGTCTCTGATCATCTCTGAAGTTTTGCTTTTTGGCCCCCTTTTTCACCTTCCCCCCACCCCCTCCACCTCTTCCCTTTTACTTTAGGAACAACAGAGCTATCAAGCTGCTTTTTAAAATCCTCAAACATGCCATGTTCCATTTGGCTTTTGGGATCTTTCCATACACTGGTCTCTCTGCCTGAAACATTCTTCACCCTTCACTATATGCAAGTTAACTGCCTCCCTTTCCCCACAGCTTGCCCCATCACTTCCTGTCATATCTACACACACACACACAGACAGAACACGCCCTCACTCATAACATATATCCATATGCGTATCTAATTCCTATAAACTGTTGGGGATGAATTCTGGGCAGAAATGTAGTTATAAGCATTAATTAGGCTGCACTATGACCCACTTCCTCATAAGAGAAAGTCTCGTAACACTAGATACTGACCATTTGCACCTCGATATTTCCTACTGATAGGATTTCTAACATTAGAATAATTAGGCTTTTAAGAACCGCTTAAGGCTGGATGCAGCTGCACACGCATGTAGTCTCAGCACTTTGGGAGGCTAAGGTGGGCGGATCACCTGAGGTCAGGAGTTCGAGACTAGCCTGGCCAACATGGTAAAACCTCGGCTCTACTAAAAATACAAAAATTAGCCAGGTGTGGTGGTGGGCGGCTGTAATCCCAGCTACTTGGGAGGCTGAGGCATGAGAATCACTTGAACCCAGGAGGCAGAGGTTGCAGTGAGCTGGGATCTCACCATTGCACTCCAGCCTGGGCAATAAGAGCGAGTAAGAGCGAGACTCTATCTCAAAAAAAATAAGAACTGCTTAAACAGATACTGAATTTCAAACAGAACAGCTGACACCAACTAGTTTAAAGATCTCCACAGAGCAGCCTAGTTAGCACGAGAATACGGTTTCTTCATCTCCTGCCCCATGACTTCACTCTGCACTCTTCAACCCATCAACTATCTCTACACTTCAGCCCACTCTGAAACCCTTAAAAACCCAAGCCCTAAACTCCTCACAGCCATATGATTAAATCTTTCTCTGCTGCAACCCTGCATATTGACTTGCAACCGATCTATTATGGCTACATTCCCTGACCCCCACCGTCCCTGGAAATTTGGGTTAGGTGCCTTCCTTTGGACTCACATGGCACTTTTAATTCTCTCATCAGAGAATTTATCACCTGTGATGGTTGTTTTTCTTTGTCAACTTGGCTGGGCTACTATGTCAATATTTGGTCAAACATTATCCTGAATGTTTCCATAAAAGTGGTGTTTTGTTTTGTTTTGTTTTGGAGACAGAGTCTCTCTTTGTCACCCAGGGTAGAGTGCGGTGGCCCGATCTTGGCTCACTGCAACCACCACCTCCCAGGTTCAAGCAATTCTCCTGTGTCAGCCTCCCAAGTAGGTGGGATTACAGGCACGTGCCACCACACCTGGCCAAATTTTGTATTTTTAGTAGAGCTGAGGTTTCACCATGTTGGCCAGTGTGGTCTCAAACTCCTAACCTCGACTGATCCACCTGCCTTGGCCTCCCAAAGTGCTGGGATTACAGGCATGAGCCACTTCATCCAGCCTATAAAAGTGTTTTTGTTTTGTGGGAGGGGGTGGGGGGGTGATTATATTAACTGTAAATGGATGTATTTTGACCTCCATAATGTGGGTGGGCCTCATACAATCAGGTGAAGGCCTAATAGAACAAAGACTGACCTCCCGCAAAGGAATTCTTAAGTATGGCAGCCTTTTGAGTTAAACTACAACTTGGTCTCTTTCCTGTCTCCAGTCTGTTGACCTATACATCCTATTGGTTCTGTTTCTCTGGAGGACTTGTCACTTTTAATCATAATTACTTATAATTTCACCCCACGCTCATCCCACTTGAATAGAATCTCCTGAGAACAGAAATTTAAACTGTTTTATTCATTTTTATGTCTTCTGTAGCCTGATATATCATGCCTTTTGTTTTGTTCTGTTCTGTTTTTAGACAGAGTTTCACTCTGTTGTCCAGGCTGGAAAGCAGTAGCAAGATCATAGTTCATTGCAGACTCAAATGCCTGGGCTCAAGAGATCCTCCAGCCTCAGCCTCTCAAGTAGCTGAGATTATGGGCACACACCTGGCTAATACATAGGTAATAGGGAATATTGTTTTATGTTTTTTATGGAATATTGAAATGAAGAGTTTCATTTCACTGCAATTCACCAAGGCTGTTAAATACTTTGAGATATCTTTTCTCAATTCTCTTTCAATCACTATTCTCCTTTCTCTCTTCTATCAAGACTGTGCCCTATGAAGTTAACAATGGTCCAATCTCCAGAGTATTGCACTAATTCCCATTTGAAGCAATTATCTCACTGAGACTCTCAGCAACTCATAGAAATATTTCTGAAATAATCATTTAATTAACCCCAGCAGACATAAGAATAGAGAAGAGAAAGAGAAACAAACAAACCAAATAACCAAACTAGGTACAAGCTACTGGTGACATTGTAACATATAAAATTCTCTCTTCTACCACAAGCCTAAAAATTATTCAAAATACCTAATCCCAATGGTAACCAAAACATGTACTATCAATCCTCTCTTAATTACTATGAAGCAATAAAAGATTTGAAATCGGATAGTTTTATTTATACATATACCTAATTGGTTGGGCAGCAGATACATAAAAAGTTTCCTATACTTTAAGAAATGCTACAAGCCCCAGACAGAGTTTTAATTTTAGAAATAATTATTGAGCACTGTATTCATATTGATTAGTAATATCTCAAGGATTTGCTTTTTGGCCTAAAAAAATCAAGAAATTACAATATTCTGTACCTTCAATTACCACCTGGCTATTTTCCTTTTGTAAATTTTTCCTGTTCTGCCTTTGTTGTGACCCCTTTCCCTTTGTGATCTTCCCCTTAGAATCAGTGCCTTTTATCGCTACTCATTTCCTGACTCAGGTGAACTTACAGCCTAAGGTAAAAATGGGAGACAGCAAAGTTTGTTTTCTCCGCCTCTCCCCTCTTTCCCTCCCTTCTGCCTGCAGCTCTGTGAGGGACTAAATCTTCCAGATATTCTGTGCTTATTAACAACACAGCACCCTCTTGACTTGGAATCCATAGCTGTAAGAACTTAGTTTCTCCTGTCAGCTAAGAAAACTCTTGGAAAATTTTTGGTGGACAGTAAATGCCAGGTAATCCAGACTTCATTAATTTATGACATAAGAAATAAATACAACTTTTAGCCAAACTGTCCCCTTTATTCAATCATAAAAAGAGTTTGCTAAGACAATAAACAGACTGGTAATTAAAATATTTATCAGCTGGGTGCACTGGCTCACGCTTGTAATTCCAGCACTTTGGGAGGCTGAGATGGGTGGATCACCCGAGTTTAGGAGTTCGAGACCAGCCTGGCCAATGTGGTGAAACCCTGTCTCTACTAAAAATGCAAAAATTAGTTGGGTGTGGTGGTGGGCACCTGTAATCCCAGCTACTCGGGAGGCTGAGGTAGGAGAATTGCTTGAACCCAGGAGACAGAGGTTGCAGTGAGCTGAGATCACACCACTGCACTCCAGCCTGGGGGACAAGAGCAAGACTCCATCTCAGAAAAATAAAATAAAATAAAATAAAATAAAATAAAATAAAATAAAATAAAATAAAATAAAATAAAATAAAATAAAATAAAATAAAATAAAATATTTATGCTATTTGGCCTGCCACAATGGCTCATGCCTGTAATCCTAGCACTTTGGGAGGCTGAGGCGGGTAGATTGCCTGAGCTCAGGAGTTCGAAACCAGCCTGGGGAACACGGTAAAACACCGTCTCTAAAATAAAATAAATAAATCAATCAATAAATAAATCACCTGGGTGTGGCAGCATGCACCTGTAGTCCCAGCTACTCGGGAGGCTGGGGCAGGAGAATGGCTTGAACCCGGGAGGCGGGGGTTGCAGTGAGCCAAGATCACACCACTGTACTCCAGCCTGAGTGACAGAGTGAGACCCCATCTCCAAAAAAAAAAAAAAAAAAAAAAATTATCCTTTTATATATAATGTAAAATTTTACATATAATGTATAATATAAATATTATCATGTATTTAATATCTAGCCCCTCACAAGTTGGCCAAAGGCCTTTTTTTTGGGGGGGGGAACAGGGGGAATGGAGTTTCGCTCTGTCGCCCAGGCTGGAGTGCAGTTGCAGGATCTCAGCTCACTGCAGCCCCCGCCTCCCAGGTTTAAGCAATTATCCTGCCTCAGCCTCCTGAGTAGCTGGGACTACAGGCGTGTGCCACCACGCCCGGCTAATTTTTTTTATTTTTAGTAGAGATGGGGTCTCACTGTGTTAGCCAGGATGGTCTCAATCTCCTGACCTCAGGTGATCTGCCTGCCTCGGCCTCCCAAAGTGCAGGGATTACAGGTGAGAGTCACCACGCCTGGCCCATTTTTTTCTTAGTTTTTGTTTTTCCAGACCCCCCCAAAGGTGATTTGTTGAAGCACTAGCAATATTTTTCTTATCTTTATTAGCAAATGTACAACATCTGTTGATGTTTATAAACTGAGATTACATTTTCATGCAGTATTTGGGTATTTTGGTTTTCCTTACACCAGGCTTATCATGTTTCACAGTTTTTAACTAAATATGGTTTGCCGGATCATTGATAAAAAGAAAACAAAATTGTCAAATGCACCTAAACACTTAAGAAACACAACTGCTGATCCTTTTGTAGTTCATAAGTGTGATGATTCGGTGTTCACATGCATGTATGAGATGTGCCGCCCTCAAACCTTGTTATGACGTGGTCCATTCCCCATCCGATGTGAAAATTTAAAAATTTTAAACAAAGAAGAGAGAAAAAAGGAAAATTACTACTAATAAAGTATGATACTTTTATGATCATTTTGTTTTTAACTACCATAAAATTTCAGTGCCTACAGGATTGTGGAATCAATCACAATGAGAAGGGTAGAAACTCAATAAAATAATTAGCAAATAAGGCTGGGCAATCACAAAGCAAATAGGTCATACTGTTTGGAGAGTGAATTCGTTTTCAGTAAGAAACTAGTTTGCCTGATTCCACACCACCAATTGGAAATTTGATAATGTTACCCTAAAATGGTTTAAATAGAAGCGTTGTAAATTAAATGAGAAGTTTTCATTCCATCTGTCATGAAGACATTTTTAACAAATTTGTCTACAATGGTGGAGTGTCAGGAGAAGTGCAAATAATCCAAGTCAAAGTAAACTATAAAAGAGTATTAGTTGGCTTTAGATATTGTACCAGTACAAGGAGACTTCAGTCACATTTTCCCCAATAAATTGGAAACAAAGGCAGTAAGACTGCTCTCTAAAAGTTAAACTTTAAGATCACATACATAGCTAGGAGCAGAAATAAGCAAAGCCACCTTTAAAACACACACTGGTTTGATTTAACTGTAACTTGATTTTTCTTGAAATAATATTGCTAAGCGGTTTGGGTAGCCATGGAAACAGAGAAAGTCACATACAGGGGCACTTTAGGGCCAGTGGCCATCCAAGTGCTGCTAAGGAGAGAAAGAGTACAAATCAACAGCTCAGCAGGATGTCCCCACCATATTGGAGATCAGTGCAGCCATTGGAAATTGAGAACTACTATTTTCAGAACAAAATTGTCCTGTTGTGAAGATAGATTAATCAAGAAAAGTCTATACATATAACTCCACTTGTTCAGAATAGGTGTTCATCAAGCAACCTTCTGATAATACCTTGGTTTCCTGAATAGGTTTGGCTACACAGAAAATGCACTCAGAAGGGCCAGATACAGTGGCTCACACCTGTAATCCCAGCACTTTGGGAGGCTGAGGCAGGCGAATCACATGCGGTCAGGAGTTTGAGACCAGCCTGGCCAACACGGCGAAAACCCGTCTCTACTAAAAATACAAAAATTAGCCTGGCATGGGGGCGCCTTTGTGTAATCCCAACTACTCGGGAGGCTGAGGCAAGAGAATCACTTGAACCTCGGAGGTGAAGGTTGCAGTGAGCCAAGATCACGCCACCTGGGCAACAGAGTGAGACTCCATCTCAAAAAAAAAAGAAAGAAAAAGAGAGAAAGAGAGAAAGACAGAAAGACAGAAAGAAAGAAAGAAAAGAAAGAAAGAGAGACAGAGAGAAAGAAAGAAAGAGAAAGAGAAGGAAAGAAGGCAGGCAGGCAGGCAGGCAAGGAAAGAAGGAAGGGGGGAGGGGGAGGGAAGGGAAGGGAGGGGAGGGGAGGGGAGGGGAGGGGAGGGGAGGGGAGGGGAGGGGAGGGGAGGGGAGGGGAGGGGAGGGGAGGGAATGAGAAAATGTACTCAAGAAAAGACAACACCTTGGGTCCATGCTGGAACACTGGAGACATTCTCTTTCTGGCAAAAAGTTAAAAAAAAAAGAAAGAAAAAAAAGTATTGGCTTTGCAGTTGTGAGTGTTCAAGCATATAAATTAAAGCTCTTGGAAATTAATAACTTAATACATGTCAGTCTTATGACCTTGGTTAATTTAAGTTCATCTGATTGCTGAAGTTGTTCTCCATTGCTCAAGACAGATGTTTTGGCTGGGCGTGGTGGCTCATGCCTGTAATTCCAGCACTTTGGGAGGCCAATGCAGAAGGCTTGCTTGAGCTCAGGAGTTCGAAACCAGCCCAATCAACATAGCAAGACCTTGGCTCTACTGGGGGGGGAAAAAAAAAAAAAACAACGCCAGGTGTGGTGGCAAGCACCTGTAGTCCCAACTACTTGGGAGGCTGAGACAGAAGGATTGCTTGAGCCTGGGAGGTTGAGGCTTCAGTGAGCTGTGATCGTGCCATTACACTCCAGCCTTCGTAGCAAAGTGAGACCCTGCCTCAAAAAACAAAGAAAGATGTTTTTTGTGACCAGGACACTGTAGACCAGATCCTAGAAGATTGTAGAAATTCACTAAAGTAATGCTTCCTTGTCCTCTTGTGGATGATCAGTGGGCTTTCCCCTGGCAATGACCCTATATCAATAAGAAAAACTTTTTCTTTTCTTCTTTTTAATTTTTTTGAGAGTCTCGCTGCAGCTTCAACCTCCTGTGCTCAAGTGATCCTTTTGCCTCAGCCTCCCAAGTCCAAGTAGCTAGGACTACAAGCATGTGCTACTATGCCTAGCTAGCTTTTTTACTTTTTAATTTTTTTTGCAGAGGTAGGGTCTCACCATGTTGCCCAGATTGGTCTTGAACTCCTGGTCTCAAGCAATCCTTTTGCCTTGACCTACCAAAGTATTAGTATTACAGGCATGAACCACCAAGCAAGCCCAGACTTTTCTACTTCAAATTAAATCAGTGGGGAGGGAGGTGTTCATAATTTACCTCTGTTTATTATTTCATTTATTTTAATAATGAATGAAATAAATGCTACAGTGATAATTCCATGGACATACACCAGCTACTGGCGGGGAAGATCGTTCAGACCAGAAGTGGTAAGAAATCCTTGAATTTTTAAATAAGTCATAGGTAGTTCACAAAGAGGACAAAAGATACCATTTACTAAACATTCACCACCTGTTCTGACATAATATTATCATCATTATAGTCTCCCACTTCCAGATACACTCATCTGCCTATGTTACACTTGTGGTAAAAGCCAGCATGGGTGAACTTTACTATTCAACGGAGCTGAACATTGTGCTGCAGAGATCATATAAATAAACTGAATGGCTTATTTCACATCCATAATCAGGAACTTAAAAAGTGCTCTCAGTAGCCCATGTTACTCTGTTCCTCACACTAGTTTTACTTTCACTTTCTGTGATAACTTTCCAATACACCAAGACTTCTCAGCTTGCCCCCAAATTCACTGAGAACATACTGGCAAACTGCTGATTCAACCATTTACACATCCACCCACCAGACATAAGAGGGCTCATTTAACTGAGGCTTATTATCATCTTGTAAATGTGCTCAATTTAAGACTTCTTGGAAAGGTCTCAGGTCCAAGCTTCGTCCTGAAAAGATAATTCTGATTGCAGAAACTCCCTCCGTCCAGCAGGAAGCGCCAGCACCCTCTGCCGGGGTCAGGTCGCCACGGAGGCCTCACGTGATCCGGCCGTCTCTGCGCAGGAGTGTGGTCTTGCGGAGATTTGCCCTACGTACTTAGCGTCATGACGTAGTACGTAGGGGCTGGCTAGCCGCCATCTTGCTTCTTTTTCTCTCTCGCTCGCTCGCTCCCTCTCGGGAAGCTGCGAAAGTGCTTTGGCGGTTTGTCCATCCGCAGCTTCGGCTTTTCCAGTCCGGTGGCCCTTCCGGCCACCCCTTTAACCCCAGCTTTCCCTCCCCCTTCTTTCGATCAGAGATCGGCGGAGACCCTAGAAGTGCGCAAACTTGACACTCACCCTGACCGGTAAGGAAAGCGAGGGTGTGGGGGCCGCGATTAAAGAGGGCCCCGTCGGGAACGGCCAGCGTGCGGCCTGGGGCGTGGGAGCGCACCCAGACCTTGGCGCCCGCAGGCTAGGGGGCAGCGTGGAGAGGGCCTTGGGTCCGGGCATCTCCCTTCTCTTTGGTTACCATCATCTCTGTGTCTGGGGAAGTCGGCCTCCAGCTTGGGGAGCGGGAAACCGGAGTCAGACCCGCCCCATGTGGTCTGCAGCGGGAGTTCTGGACCGGTCTGTCTTGCTACCGCCCAGACCCCAGTCCTGGCCCTGCGAAGGGATTACGCATGTTGCCGGGTAAGCGAAGGGGTTTTCCGTCTTCCTGGACTGGCGGACGTGCAAGTCTTTTTTTTTTTTTTTTTTTTTTTTTTTTTAAGTGTGGGGTATGTGTTCCCCCAAACAACTGAAGGACTCAGCCGGGGCCTTCACTCTCTATCTCTTCCTGTGTAGTGAGGGTGGGACTTGCAATGAGCAGTGTATAGGAGGGTCTGGATTAAAGACCTGATGAGATGAGAGGCTCTTCGGGGAATCAAGACCAACCCTACTTCCGCTAGGGAAGTGCTGCCCAACTCCAGAGGAGGATTTGGGTAGTCTTTTCACACTCTAGGCCGCTCCATCCTCTAACTTGCGTGGTAAATCTCGGTAGCTCCCTGTCTTTGAGATAGCGTTGGTATTGGTGGTGTTAGGGCAAAGGCCCCGTTTTAGGACTGAAGAAAAGGGCATGGGGCCAGTGGAGACGTTGATAGAGGCTTCCTTCCTTTGCATGAGATGAATACCTTTAATTTAAAGGGATGTATGTGTGTTTTGACATTATTTGGCATCTTTTGAGGGTCTGACATGCCTGATCTTTGCTGGCTTATAAAGCTACCCGGATTTCCGCATTGGCTGGTCTTCAGCCTGGGTTCATATTCATACCTCGTTAGAGTACTTAGAATTGTACAGTAGGCGGCTCTGCTGTAAGATTTTCATTTGGAATGCACCAGAAGAATCGGAGGATTTTTGATTGTTGAGTACTTAATAGCTTACCCTGCAAATAAAAATAATACGGTGATATTAAGCACCTACCAAGCCTAACCCCAGCATTTTTCAAAACTAGGTTTCACCTCCCATATTGGTAATTAAGATGCTGCTTTGACTGGAGCCATTTTTAGGTGTGTGTCACAGATGCACTGCAGCATCTTTTCTGGCTCACCCCAAATGCATTGATCCTCTAAAAAATTAGGAATAGATTGAATTTGAATTTTGTCTTTAGCATGTAGTCAAATAGTATTTCTCTCCTTTTCTGTGAATGGATTTTCAGAATATAGCCTTTTTAAGTGATTTTGTTTGCTCTGCTTAGCTTATGTGTGGCTGTTCTCCATTAGGTGACCCTTTGCTATACACTGAGCACAGTAATAAGCCCTTTTCATACATATTTTTTTTAAATCCCCGCAACAGACCTTTGAGGGAAATGGTAATTTTGATCATCCCCATTTTACAGATGAGGAAATGAAATCTGAGAGAGTAGTCTGACCAAGGTCACTTAGCGGTTATTGGTAGTATTATGTAGGTTCAATTCCATACTGTCTGAACCCAAAGGGGATGCTCTATACCTTCAACCTGCCTTGTAAATTATAAACTGTAGTAACTAAATAAGATAAAGCATTATTAACTGGTAGTTTTTCTTTAGCTTGACTAGTTTATGAACATGGTTGCATGCTAAGGTTAAAGTGTTGCAAGTTGTAAAAATGGATTATATCCACTTTGGAGGTGGGGTAGAGGCTAATTTTTTTGCGTCCCTTTCTATTTGAGTGCTTAGAGATAACTTAAAACTAACTCTACCATGTCATAGATACAATTTCTAAATTTGAGCATCTGACATATTATTGGTAGAATACTCCCTCATCTGTAAAATGGTGATGATAATAGAACTTTCCTCAAAGGCTTATTATAGGAGTAAAAAAAGATAATGGATAATATATGTAAAGGACTTCTTACTATGCTTAGTACATCGTAAAAGGTCAACTAATAACGGGGGGAGAATGGTAGGATATTAGTAGAAGAAAATACTCTCTTCCAAGCAATAAATAATCTGTATATTCTCAGGGTGATGTGTATATTTCTTTAGGTATATAAGAAAATTTCACCTCCCCTTATCCCTCATATATCTATTTATATGCAGGATTTTGCTTCTTAGCCATTTCTTTATGCTCTACAGTAAATATCCTTGGGATGAGTATCTTGTTCATAGCTGAAAATGCAGAAGTTCTGGCTCATTCCAGTCCCCTGTCTTCTTCTTACCCCCACTCCACACTCTTTACTGATAAAATGTCTTTGAAGATTATATTATATCCCTGTCTCCCTCCAAGTGTCACCCCTAAACACTGCTTCAGTTTGTTGAATCAGGTAACTTGTGTTTTGGATGCTATTTATGTCATATTTATAAATGACAAGGATTGATGATTGGTGAAATGTTACATAAGTTAGTACAGAATTGTATTCTTACAGTGAAGGAGATAAAAAAGTTGTATCTGAGTTATGACATACTTTTACTTCGGTAAAGCGTGATTTTGTCACCTTATGAATAGGACAACACAATGAAAGCTTATCTCAGTCTATGTTAATTGTTGCTTACAAGTCTAAGAGTTACTATGTTAGTTTTCTCAGTCACAACATTTTAAATTCCTGGCTAATCTCATTGATGCATCAGCCAGAACACCTTTGTGGATAAATGTGTTCTATAGAGAGAGGGTAACTTTAGTAAATTTTCTATTTAAGAGACAGACCTAACTCTGTTGCCCTGGCTGACCTCTAACTCCTGGGCTCAAGAGATTCTCCTGCCTCAGCCTCTCAAGTAGCTGGGACTAGAAGTGCCTACCATTGCTCCCAGCATTGCCAGTTACACTTCTAGTCCTTATTTTCCTCCAAGTTATCAGAAAGCATGTTTTGGGGCCTGTGACTACATGCCAGCAAATCCAGTCAAACAAGGGCTGTTACTTAGTTTCAACAGGAAATTTTTGTCTGATTGGCAGACATGATTGGCTGATATCTAAGAGTCTGAACAAAAGATTGCAATGAAATTATTACGTGAAATATAGTCAGTGTGATATACTCACCCCTGTGTGGTGCTGCTATGTCCTCAACATTAAGGGAAGATGGGATATCATTTGTGGAGCACGTCTGGTATTAAAAAAACTACTGGATATTATGTATGTAGCATACTACATAGCAATACATAGTACCTAGTAATTTTTCTATTTTCTGTGTTCTGATATTAGTTTGTTTTCCTCTACTAGACTGTTTCCATGTCCTCATCACCTTGTATGGTGGTTGGCGTATACCTAGAGTTTATATGTTATTGAATGAATGAGGGTCAGAAACACAAAAGAATAGACCCACAAGATTAACTGATAAATATCTTATTGGAGTGAAAGGAAATGCTGTCAGGTTTTTTCTTTTACCTCTAAGAATAGTATCACAAGTAACCTTCAAAGAGTTTGTGTTAAATAGCATGCATTGTGAGATTTATTTACATCTGATTTTTAAAATTTTTAGCTTATTCAACAAAGATTAAATATTCTTTTAATTTTGTAAGGCCCAGTGAATCAGAGCAATATGGCATTTGGTCCACTCCCAAGGTGTTCACAGCCTTGAGGATTAATGTTAAAAGTTATCTTGTAATCTTTGGATTCATGCTAGAAGATTAAAAAAGTGTATTAAGAAGGTAAGGGAAATTTGGTGCAGAAAATTACTGATAGTACAGATTGAGTGCCTAGTTGATTATAAGTGAAACAGTGATGGCTAAGAAAAATCAAGAATAATTGTGATTATTATTTCTTGAGCACTTACTATGCCATGTACTAAACTATTTTGTGAATGATCTATTTAAATCCATACTGCAGAAAGCCAAAAAGGAAGAGATTTAAGTAATTTGCTCAAAGTTACTTAGCTTCTAAGTGGTAGAAATGGCATTTGAATTATTGATCCAGAGCCTGAGTGCCTAACTCAACTACATGGGTTTCCTAGTGGCCGGTATTTTCCAAACTTAAATCATTCACAGTTTCTGCTTCGTCTCAAACCACCTGCCTGTTACTTAATATTTTTCTTCAACTCAATTTGCTGTCTTTTAATTGAATGAATTTAAAAGAAATTTTTTTTGCTTTTTTAGATGGAGTCTCACTCTGTTGCCTAGGCTGGAGTGCAGTGACGCTGTCTTGGCTCACCGCAACCTCTCCCTTCCGGTTTCAAGTGATTCTCCTACCTCAGCTTCCTGAATAGCTGGGATTACAGGCGCCCGCCACCACGGCTGGCTAATTTTTGTATTTTTAGTAGAGATGGGGTTTCACCATGTTGTCGGGCTCATCTCGAACTCCTGACCTCGTGATCCGCCCACCTCGGCCTCCCAAAGTGCTGGGATTACAGGCATGAGCCCCCGCATCTGGCCGTTTAAAAGAAAATTTTTATGATTATTTGGCGTTAGCATCCCCCCAATGTATTTTAAAATAAACATGATTTTACATAATTTTCTATGGATCACTTAAAATCATCCAATATACTACCAGTCTTTGTATTCCACCCTTTGGGACATTACTGCTATAAGAAATGAATACTGGATAGGATCAGGCCACAGTTACAGTTAATGAAGGTCAAAAGCCTAGAATGGAATAGATTGATAAAATAGGAAATGGCAGCATTACAGGAATAGAGATATGAATTAGAGTCTTAACTACATACTTGAGACAACCACTTTCACGATAAACTGCAAAGGAGTAGGTTTATTTAGATAGAGAAATGTAATAGGATGTCTAGGACAGTCTGTGGCAAGGGAAAAACAAGACAAAATAAGGAAGCCACTATAGAAATCGGGGCAGAAGAGAATAATCTAAAAACAGGATTATTAGAGCTAAATGTAGCAGAGTTCAGAAAAATATGTGACACGTAGTCTTTGGATTTGGCTGTGAGATCCTTGGTGACCTTAAAATAATCTAGGTCAAGTTACAAAGGTGAAAGGTTAAAGGAGTAGGAGGAAAAATTTCTTGATTTTTAGATATATTGAATACTCAAAGTGGACTCTGGACTAATTGTTTTAAACAATTGTTTTAAACCTAGGTTTAGTCCTTTTTGTCACTTTGTGCCAGCTGTTAATTTTGGGGCAAGTTAACCTGGCTTAAGTTTTAAATATGTTGATTTATGATATAAGGATAATATCCATTTCCCCTATCTCAGAAGACTGTACTATATTTCTATATATCTTCTGAATTTAATATTCTTTAATATTACACAATATCAAGACATGAGTCTGGACCATATTTAAAGCAGAAAAGAGAACCATGAAAAGGGAAAATTAAAGATAAAGGGAGGATAGGTTCCCTATGAGGTTGGAAGATCCCTTCTGAATAAATCTTGAGTGTGAAGGATAAGAGATGGATGCACGTATGTGGTTGGAGAATGGGTATCCAAGTTAATAATTCATTTTTTTCTTCCCTGTTTGCCAGTGAACAATCTGAAGGTACAGGGCTGCTATATATGGTTGTGCAGCTTGTGTACTGCCCAACGACGCTGGACTGAAGGAAGCAACAAGTCAGCCTGTGTTCTGCTTACAGAGTCCTGTGCCCTAGCTTAGGCCTCCCAGAGGAAACTGCGCCTCCACTTCTCCTCTCTCCGAGGCGTCGGCTCCTTGCCAAAAGTTTCTGTATTTCCCCAGAAGGATGTATTTTTCCTAGTTACATAAAGGCCCTATGGAGACCAATGGATACTCTGAAAGACTCCTTAAGGAGACATTTTAAGGATACATTTAGAACAACATCAAAAACAATTGGGAAATTGGAGAAATGGTCACTAAGGAGCAAAAAACTTTGAACTTTTTGCTAAGATGGGTTAGGTGGTTGGGCAAGCACAGAATTCTAATTTACCCAGTGTGCTTTAAAAATGTGTATTGTAGGCCGGGCGCGGTGGCTCAAGCCTGTAATCCCAGCACTTTGGGAGGCCGAGACGGGCGGATCACAAGGTCAGGAGATCGAGACTATCCTGGTTAACACGGTGAAACCCCGTCTCTACTAAAAAAAAAAATACAAAAAACTAGCCGGGCGAGGTGGCAGGCGCCTGTAGTCCCAGCTACTCGGGAGGCTGAGCCAGGAGAATGGCGTAAACCCGGGAGGCGGAGCTTGCAGTGAGCTGAGATCTGGCCACTGCACTCCAGCCTGGGCAACAGAGCTAGACTCCGTCTCAAAAAAAAAAAAAAAGTGTATTGTAGTTTATTAAATATTTTTATTAACCAGGAAACTATATTAAATATCATAGTTTATCGAATTTCAAAGAGGAGCGATAAGAGTAAAACAATACTTAACACAATTTAATCTTACCCAAAAACTTTGTAATTTGGGGGTTTAAATTAAAATTTAGATTTTTGGTCATGTGGCAAGTAGTTTGATATATAAGTAACTTTTTAATGTTAGGTTTTACAATTAAAGCTATATAAATTTTATGGCTCTTAATTGAAGAAGCACAATAGGGAAGGTACACAGTTACTTCTGAAGGTTAGGAAAATGGAACAGAGGAATTTTATTTTGAAACCAGAAAGAGGACATTGAAAACAAAGGAGGCTTTAGACAGGTGAATTTTAAGTTTATATTTAGAAATTTGATTTGTGGTGTACAGTTCTGTAAGTTTTAGTACATACGGATTTTTGTAGTCCCCACCACAACTAGGATACAGAATGTGGAAAGATAAAACGTCTCCCAACTGTAGAACTAGAGTCTTCTGGCATTTGGGAGACAGGGAAATTCTCTTGAAGCAATAGCTATTAAAGGGGGATGGAAAAAGCCAAGAATGGCCTACGCATGCTGATTGGTTTTCTGATCAGACAGAAAAAATATTTTGATTATACTGTTATATTTATGACAAACTTGAACATAGAAAGAATGAAAGTAGGAGAAAGAAAAAGGAGTTGGATGTGGTGGCATGTGCCTGTAGGCTCAGCTACTTGGAAGGCTGAGGTGAAAGGATCTCTTGAGCCCGGGAGTTTTGGAGGGTAGCACACTGTGTGCTACATATGGATTGAGTGTCTGCACTAAATTCAGCATCAATAGGGTGTCCTGGGAGTAGGGGACTAACAGGTTGCCTGAGGAGGGGTGAACTGGTCCAGGTTGGCAACAGAGCAGATTAAAACTCCCATGCTGAGCAATAGTGGGATAGCCACTGCACTCCAGCCTGGACAACATTTAAGGTGACCCTGTTTCTTATTAAAAGCAAGGCGGTAGGGACATTTTTATTTATTTATTTATTTATTTATTTATTTATTTATTTATTGTAAGACAGAGTCTCTCTCTGTCGCCCAGGCTGGAGTGCAGTGGCACAATCTCGGCTCACTGCAAGCTCTGCCTCCCGGGTTTTAGCAATTCTCCTGCCTCAGCCTCCTGAGTAGCTGGGATTACAGGTGTGTACGAGCATGCCTGGCTACTTTTTGTATTTTTAGTAGAGATGGGGTTTCACCGTGTTGGCCAGGCTGGTCCCGAACTCCTGACCTCAAATGATCCACCTGCTTCGCTATCCCAAAGTGCTGGGATTACAGGCATGAGCCCCCGTGCCTGGCCGGGCTGGGGAATTTTAAAAAATAAAATAAAATAAAATAATAAGGGAAGGAAGGAGAGAAAGAAGGAAGGAAATAGGTTTACATGTTTTAAGATTGGATATTTCCGTGGTAGAAGAAGAGAGCCAATGATATGGAGGGATGTTAACCAATTCTCTACAGTTAATAAATTTAAAATTAATATTCTGACTTTTAAAGGCAACCCTTTGGTCATCCGAAAGATTAACTGTAATTCATGATGCTAGATGAGCATCTTGGAGCAAATACTTCTCTTTCAATCCCATAACATTCAACATACTTTGGCCTTGCAAAAAATAAAGTTCAGTTAACTGGGTGGGGTGGCATGTGCCTGTAGTCCTAGCTCCTCAGGAGGGTGAGGTAGGAGGATCACTTGAGCTCAAGTTCAGGGTTGCAGTGATTGGCACTGCTGCACTCCAGCATGGGTGATAGAGTAAAACTCTTGAAAAGAAAAATAATACATAAAGGTTGACTAAGAAACTATCTGTGCTTTGGGCCTGAAGCGATGGCTCACCCTGTAATCCCAGCACTTTGGGAGGCCAAGGTGTGTGGATTACTTGAGGTCAGGAATTTGGGACCAGCCTGGCCAACGTGGTGAAACCCCATCTCTACTAAAAATACAAAAATTAGCCAGTTATGGTGGCAGGCGTCTGTAACCCCAGCTACTCAGGAGGCTGAGGCGGGAGAATTGCTTGAACCTGGGAGGCAGAGATCCTGCCACTGCACTCTAGCCTGGGCAACAGAGCAAGACTCTGTCTCAAAAAAAAAGAGAAGAAATTATCTGTGCTTGGGTTTTTCTTTTTAATATATTAGTTTTGCAAATATTGATTACCACTAAATAAGCTTTTGTTATGGGCTTTACAGTATTCTAAGAGCTTTATACACACTTTGTTAATTAAGTCTTGTAGTAGTGTTGGAGTAGATATTATAGCCCACCCAGGTAAGGAAGTAAAAATTTGTTGAGATTAATTTGCCGGTGGTCACCTAGCTACTAAATATTAGAGCTAGAATTTAAACAAAAACAGTTTTAAGAGCAATAGTTGTGTAATTTTAACAATTTTAAAATACGTAAGTTGTTAAAAAGAATGCCCTGGCAATCACCTCATTAAGTAATCGGTAGACAGACAGCTGTAATTTTTAAGGACAGCAGTTTTTAGTACAGAAAATTTGATACCTACATTTCTGTTCTGATTGTTAAGGCTTTATCCTGCTCCGGAAACTTAATTCACATGTTTCAGGTTCCAGGAACAGTCTGAGCCCTTCCACTATCCTAATTAGAACTCCAACAGATTTATTTATATTACACTTTGTTTTTTTAAAAATGACCATTTTGGATGTTTTTGCTGAACTGCTATTTGTAGTAAAAGAATTCAACATATGGTGGTATTCTTAGCTTTACTATTATAGTGGCGAATGTACTCTTAAAATATTTGACCTTAGAATTGCTAGTTCATTTTAACTACTAGAAATGGAAGAGACCTTATAAGTGGCCAATTCAACTTCTTACTCAAAGCAAGAATTATCTTTATAATATTTCTGACAGGTAGTTCTGGTGAGGGCTCTTCCTAGGTTGTACACAGCCACCTTCTGACTGTATTCTCTAATGGAGAAGAGAGCAAGCTCTGCTATCTCTTTTTATTAGAGATACCTCATGGCCCACACAACCTCATCTAAATCTAATTACCTCCCCAAGGCCCCATCTCCAAATATCAGCCCAGGGGATTTAGGGCTTCAACATACGAATGTCAGGGGGCACCCATCAGTCCATCAGCACCCCTGCCTGGTTTACGATTTATAGAGCATTGGTTCTTATGCCTTTTGGTTTTTTTTGTTTTGTTTTTTTTTTTGCAGGGTCCCTCCCTGCCTCCCAGGTGCAAGGGATTCTCCTGCCTCAGCCTCCCTAGTAGCTGAGACTGCAGGTGCATGCCACCACCCCCAGCTAATTTTTGTATTTTTAGTAGAGATGGAATTTTGCCATGTTGGCCAGGCTGGTCCTGAAGTCCTGACCTCAAGTGATCCACCTGCCTTGGCCTCCCAGAGTGCTAGGATTACAGACATGAGCCACCACAGCTGGCCTGATTGTTTTGTTTTTTACAAGTTACAAAAATAATACAAAGAATTCCCATATTCCTTCATTCAGATTCCCCACTTGTTAATATTTTACCATATTTACCTTATTTTCTATATAGTATGCACATAGGCACACACACACACCCTGTGTGCTTGGTTTTTAATGTCTGCTGTCTAAACCCTGTCATCACCAGAAACCTTAATTAAATTTATTTCACAAGCTCTTATTATTACTTGTACTACAAGATGACATTTCTAGCAACAAATCGATACATTTGGAGCGTGTGTGTGTGTGTGTGTGTGTGTGTGTGTGTGTTGTTTTGTTTTGACAAGGTCTCACTCTGTTACCCAAGCTAGAGTGCAGTGGTGCAATCATTGGCTCACTGTAGCCTCAACCTCCCAGGCTCAAGCGATCCTCCTGCTTCAATCTCCTGAGTAGCTGGGACCACAGGCATGTGCCTCCACATCCGGCTGTTTTTCTGATAGAAACAAGGTATCTCCATGTTGCTCAGGCTGGTCTCAAACTCCAGTGCTCAAGCCATCCTCCCAACTCTGCCTCCCAGAGTGCTGGGATTACAAGCATGAGCCACCATGCCCCACCAATACATTTGTTAATAGAGATGTTGCTGTGTTTTGTTGCTATTGTGTTTTATCTTTGGTATCTTATTCTGTATTGTAATGCAGTACGTTTGATAATGAAAACATGAATCATTTAGGGTCTCTTAAGTGACTTTTATTGTTTTATATTTCAGTTTGTTAATTTCTTTTTTTTTTTTTTTGAGACGGAGTCTTACTCACCCAGGCTGGAGTGCAGTGGCTCAATATCGGCTCACTGCAACCTTTGCCTCCGAGATTCATGTCATTCTCCTGCCTCAGCCTCCCGAGTAGCTGGGACTACAGGCACCCGCCACCACGCCCGGCTAATTTTTTTTGTATTTTTAATAGAGACAGGGTTTCATCATGTTAGCCAGGATGGTCTTGATCTTCTGACCTCGTGATCCGCCCACCTCAGCCTCTCAAAGTGCTGGGATTACAGGCATGAGCCACCACATCCGGCTTGTTAATTTCTTAAAATGAAAGTTCAATCCTGATTTTTTAAATAATGAGATTGTGTTGGGCACTGGCTTTGAAGTCAGCCTGGATTTAATCTTGACTCTACCACTTTCCAGCTCTGTATGTTTTGAGCAAATTACTTTACTTCGCTAAGATTGCTTCTTCATTGGTAATATTCAGTGATTTAGGCTTTAAGCCCTTCTTAGTCCTAATCTGGTATTTATTTTTATTTTTATTTATTTATTTTGAGACAGGGTCTTACCCTGTTGCCGAGGCAGTAATACACTGGCACAGTCATGGTTCACTGTGGCCTCAACCTCCTAGTCTCAAGCCTTCTGCCTCAGTCTCCTGAGCATCTGGGACTACAGGCATGTGCCACCAGGCCTGGCTAACTTTTATTTTTTGTAGAGATGAGGCCACCTGTTGCCCAGGTTGGAGTTGAACTCCTGGACTCAAGTGATCCTCCCACCTTCGCCTTTCAAAGTGCTGGGGTTACAGATGTAAGCCACTGCACCTGGCCCTAATCTGGTATTTTTATGTTATACTATGTCTTTAGAGCTCAGATTTTGGTGGGGCTGTGGGGGGATACAAGGTCTCCCTCTGTCACCCAGGCTGGAGTGCAGTGGCATAATCATGGCTCAATGTAACCTCAACCTCCTAGGCTCCAGTGATCCTCCCATTTTGGCCTGCTGAGTACCTGGGACTACAGGCAGGAGCCACCATACCCGGCTAATTTTTCTTTTTTCTTTATCTTTTTAGTCTTGCTGTGTTGCCCAAGCTGGTCTTGAACTCCTGAGCTCAAGCCATCTTTCTGCCTCTGCTTCCAAAAGTTCTGGAATTACAGGCGTGAGCCACTATGCCCTGCCAATAATTACTATTTTATTGCTAGAGCTTTTAGTCAACCTTACTGAAATCACCAGTCCTTTCTGCTCTCCTCATTATCTTCTGACTTCCTCTCTTAGTCCATTCATGCTGCTGTAACAAAATGCCTGGGACTAGTTAACTTATAAATAACAGAAATTAATTTCTGTTGGTACTGGAGGCTGGAAAGTCCAAGATCAAGGTACCGACAGGCAGGATCTCGGCCTCCAAGATGGCACCTTGTTCATGTCCTCAGGTTACAGAAGTGCATAGCTGGTTCCCCTCCAGCCCTTTCATAAGGCATACATCACATCCATGAGGGCAGAGCCCACATGGCCTAATCACCTCCTAAAGACCCCACATCTTAATAGTGTTGCATTGGGGGTTAAGTTTCAACATGAAATTTGGAAGAAACATAGGCATTGAAACCATTTTCTTTCACTGTCTGGATTAGACTTCAGTAAAACATTACTCCAGAAATTCTGGCAGTATCTTCATCCACCTTGCTTTTCTTTACTAGTTTACTAATTACTGTAATCTCTGATTCAGTCCAGCTGCTTTTGTGCTTTCTACCACTCCCGACTCCCTAGATGTCCTACTGGACATTGAAGAGAATCATAACTGTACAAACTTGGGAATACTGTATACCCCTGCTCCCCAGCTTCTACTAGGCTTTCTTTTTTTCTGTTTTTGAAGGGGAGACTGGGTCTTGCTTTGTTGCCCAACAGTTGCGATCATCGCTCACTGCAGCCTTGAACTCCTGGGTTCAAATGGCCCTTCCGCCTCAGCCTCCTGAGTAGCTGGGACTGGGACTATAGACGTACTCTACCATACCCGGCCAATTGTTCATTTTGCGTAGAGACCAAGATCTCTCACTAAGTTGCACAGGCTGATCTGGAACTCCTGGGCTCAAGCATTCCTCCCTCCTTGGCCTCCCAAAATGCTGGGATTATAGGCGTGAGCCATGACACTCAGCCCTACTAGGCTTTCAGTGCTTCTTGCCAATGTCTTGGCTTTCACATTCTCCCATTTGCTTTTCAAACTTTTTCCAGCCTCCTCAAATTTCTAAACTCTACCTCCACTCAGTGGATGGGGAAAGCGTGTCTCTTGTTCATCTGTTCCTAGCAGTGTGTGATATATGGTAGACCCTGGGTAAATATTTGTATGATTGAATAGTGGAACTAATCATTTTGAGTTTGAAGTTCCGACAAGAAATGTAAGTGATGTTTTGTAGACCATTAAAACTGTGTATCCAAAGATTGTAGCTTGAAGGAAAGTTTTGGGAATTGTGTTTACTGAAAATATTTGAAGCAGTGAAGAGCAGATGAAATGGCCAAAGGAGAAAGCACTTATTAATAGAAAAGGGAGAGATGGGCTGGGCACGGTGGCTTATGCCTGTAATCTCAGCACTTTAGGATTACTACTCAGGAGGCCGAGGCAGGTGGATCACTTGAGGTTTGGAGTTCTAGACCAGCCTGGCCAACATGGTGAAACCCTGTCTCTACTGAAAATACAAAAATTAGCCGGGCCTGGTGGCAGACACCTGTAATCCCAGCTACTCTGGCAGCTGAGGCAGGAGAATCGCTTGAACCCAGGAGGCAGAGGTTTCAGTAAGCCAAGATCATGCCACTGCAGTCCAGCCTGGGCGACAAAGTGAGACTCAAAAACAGACAAAAAAGAAAAGGGAGCGATGGCAAGAAGAGACAGAAAAAAAGTTAATGAAGTTGAAAGCTGTCATAGTCATGGAAACCAGAGAAAATGGTTTACACAGAAGCTATTTACCTTTTATATTTATATGTGATACTTGACTATTATCAATTGGTTAATACACATTATTTCTTGATTTACAAATGTTCTGTAAAACACTTTTAGAGTATACTTCTCTGGAAATTGTTGTAATTCATTTTTAATGTTAACTACTTAAGTCTGGGGGGCATTGTATTTTCCAGGGGAACTGAACTCATCATGAGAATAATGAGGAAAGAATAGTAAACAGAGCTTGGATATTTAGAAACCCATTGTGTCCAGAAAGAAAGTTATGTCATTTAATTGAATTTAGCACATAGCAATTTGCTGAAGTATGGGGGTTATTTTTCCAAATATACTAAATTTTCAGTATTACTTAAAATTAAAGTTTTCTTTATTAAAACTAGAATCTTATAGTTTTGAGTACCAAAGGAATTTGAGAGACCATAGCTAATCTCTTTAACAAATGTGGAAACCACTTAGATTTTTTCCTCCAGATTTTCTCTCTCTCTTTTTTTTAATTTAAATTTTTTTATTTTTAGAGACGAAATCTTGCCGTGTCACCCAGGCATGAGTGGACTGGTGCAATCACAGCTCACTGCAGCCTTGAACTTCTGCTCAGGCTATCCTCCCACCTCAGCCTCTTAAGTAACTTGGACTATGGGTGTGCGCCACCATGCCTGGCTACTTTTTAGTTGTTTTGTTAGAGACAATCTCACTATGTTGCCCAGGTTATCTCCACAGAGTTTCAATCTATGATAACTATCCTTTCATGAAAAACATCCTTTTGTTATCACTGTTAAGTGTCATTCTTTGATTTTAAAAGGTTAATGTAAATATTATAATAAACCGTTGCCTTCCAAATTTCTTTTAGACCTTTTGGAAACAGTCTGCTTTAAAAGCCCTGGCTTCCTTTTTTTTCCTCCTAAACTTCTTCTTTCATTTCAGTACTTTTTGTTCTTCCCCACAAAAACAAAACTGTTACAAGGTAATATTTGCTGTTCAAAATATGGAAAATGCAGATGCACATGTCTTGTTTTGTTTTGTTTTTTTGAGACAGGGTCTCACTCTCTTGGCCCAAGGTAGGGTGCAGTGGCGCCATCATGGCTCACTGAAGCCTTCCTGTGCTTCAGCAGTCCTCCCACCTCAGCCTCCTGAGTAGCTGTGACTACAGGTGTGCACCACCATACCCAGCTAATTTATTTATTTTTGTAGAGACAGGATCTCACTACCAGTTCAGTCTGGTCTTGAACTCCTAGGCTCAAGTGATCCTCCTGACTTGGCCTCCCAAAGTGCTGGGATTACAGTCATGAGCTACTGTGTGAACAGGGCTCACTACAGCTTTGACCTCCTGGACTCAAAGCAGTCCTCCCTGCCTCGGCCTCCTGAATAGCTGGGACTACAGGTGCCCACCACAACGCCCTGTTAATTTTTGTATTTTTTGTAGAAACAGAGTTTTGTCATATTGCCCAGGCTGGTCTCAAACTCCTGAGCTCAAGTGATCTGCATGCCTTGGCCTCCCAAAGTGCTGGCATTACAGATGTGAGCCACCACTCCCAGCTGAGGTGTACTTGTTTTGATACATCTAATTACAATGAAAAATGCTAGTTTCTTACCAGCATTGCTCAGTTGGTCATAGACCCTTGAATTTAAAAGATGATTTTCTCTTCCCTAAACAGAGAAAGAAAGGTGTGTTATTCAGAAGGTTTTGTTTTTACAGGCTGATCCTCTGCCCTTAATGATTGAGAGTTTTTGATACATGGCAAGTAGGACAGTAATATAAAAAGTATTAACATTATAAAAGTAATAAAAAAGCTTTTCAAAATTAAAATTGATGTAGGTAGAGGATATACTTCTTTTGATATCCTCTGTAACTGTGTGGATGGGTTTTGAAATCAGAGCTGGCAAGCTGAAGACGAATGCTACTGAGCTTGCTGTTTCAAGGGTTTTGGGATTACTAATTATGTAAATTGTACCATTTTGTTACTTAAATGTGGTTATGCTGAGTGCATCTGTGCCTACTCAGCAATTGAGATTTTTTTTTACTAGCTTTTTCCTTCAGTGGGTTTTCTTGGCCTTAAAACCTTTTTTGTTTTTTGTTGCAAATGAGAGATGGGGTCTTGCTGGTATTGCCCAGGCTGGACTTGACTCTTGGACTCAAGTAATCATCCCACCCCGCCTTCTCAGTAGTTGGGACTCCAGGCATGTACCACCACACCCAGCTTTTTTTGTGGCATTTGGAATAAACTCAAGGATAACACTTCTAATCCAAGGCTCTGCAAAATGTGACTTTTGCCTACTCTGATTTCGTCTCCTGCCTGTCTCCCTGAGGCATGATCAGTGAATGTTCATGTAAATGTGTTTGTAGGCTGGGCATGGTGGTTCACCCCTGTAATCCCAGCACTTTGGGAGGCTGAGGCACGTGAATCACCTGAGGTCAGGAGTTCAAGACCAGCCTAGCCGACATGACAAAACCCCATCTCTACTAAAAATACAAAAATTAGCCAGGCATCGTGGCACATGCCTGTAGTCCCAGCTACTTGAGAGGCAGGAGAATCGCTTGAACCCAGGAGGCGGAGGTTGCTGTGAGCCAGTATCACGCCACTGCACTCCAGCCTGAGCAACAGAGATTCCATCTCAAAAAAAAAAGAAAAAAGAAAAGAAACTGCCAAATTGTTTTTCAAAGTGATTGTGCTATTTTCATTTCCAGTTCTTCCATATTCTTGCCAAAACCTCATATAATCATTCTATAATTTTAGCAATTGTATTGATTGTGTGGAGGTATTTTATTTTGGTTTAAATTTGCATTTCCCAAATACAAATGATGCTGAGTGTATTAGTTTGTTCTCACATTGCCAAAGACATACCCAAGACTGGGTAATTTATAAAGTTAAGAGGTTTAATTGACTCACAGTTCCACATGGCTGGGGAGGCCTCACAATCATGGCAGAAGGAGAAGCAAAGCCAGGCCTTACATGGAAACTTCCCTTTATGAAACCATCAGATCTCTTTAGAATTATTCACTATCACAAGAACAGCATGGGAAAAACCCACCCCCATGATTCAGTTACCTTCCACCGGGTCCCTCCCATGACGTGGGAATTGTGGGAGCTACAATTCAAGATGAGATTTGGTTGGGGACACAGCCAAACCATATCACTGAGTATATTCATATGCTTACCTGCCATTTGTATATTTCTGGTGAAGTGTCTCTTCAAATCTCCTGCCTCTTTTTAAAAACTGGGTTGGTTGTTGTAAGAGTTTTGTATATATTCTTGGTAAAAGTTCTTTCTCAGATTTATGATTTGACAGTTTTTTTTCCAGACTCTAGCTTGTCCTTTATTTCTCAACAGTATCTTTCAAAAAGCAAAAGTCCAGTTTATAAATTTCATTTTTTATAGATTTTGCTTTTGGTGTTAATAGCTAAGAAGTCCTTATCTAACCCAGTGTCACAAAGATTTTCTCCTGTATTTTCTCTGGAAGTTTTACAGTTTCAAGTTTTACATTTTGTCTATGGTTCATTTTTGAGTTGAGTTTCATATATGGTGTGAGCTGTGAATCAGTGTTTTTTAATATTATGTGCATGTAATTGCTCCAGTATCATTTTTGGGAAGACTGTCCTTTATCCACTGAATTTCTTTGCATTTGTCAAAAATCAAATGCTTATATGTATATATATTTCTAGACTCTGTTCTGCTCCACTGATCTATTTGTCTTATTTTTACACCAGTACCACACTGTCTTCATTGCTGTGCCTTAAGTCTTGAAAGCAAGTACTATTCACCTTTCAATTTCATTCTTTTCAAAGCTGGCGGGGTGGGAGTGGGGGTGGGGGCGGTGGTGCTATTCTAGAGGCAGACCATTTCTTTATACATTTTAGAATCAGCCTGACAACTTTTTTCCTCCAATAAATTTCTTCTGAGGTTTTGTTTGGGATTGCTTTGAATTTGTAGATAAATTTGAAAATAATTGACATCTTAATATTGAGTCTTGTGATCCATGAACATGGCATATGTTCTTATGCCATGTTTATGTAGCTTTTTAAATAATGTTTTGTAGTATTCAGTGTGTAGGTCTTACATATCTTTTGTCAGATGTATCCCTAAGTATTTTTTTTCTTTTCTTTTTTCTTTTTCTTTTTTTTTTTTTTTTTTTTTTTTTTTTTTTTTTTTTGAGGCAGAGTTTCGCTCTTGTCGCCCAGGCTGGAGTGCAATGGCATGATCTCTGTTCACCGCAACCTCTGCCTCCCAGGTTCAAGCGATTCTCCTGCCTCAGCTTCCTGAGCAGCTGGGATTACAGGCACGCTGCACCACGCCTGGCTAATTTTTGTATTTTTAGTAGAGACAGGGTTTCTCCATGTTGGTCAGGCTGGTTTCGAACTCCCAACCTCAGGTGATCCACCTGCCTCGGCCTCCCAAAGTGCTGGAATTACAGGCATAAGCCACCGCACCTGACCGTGTTTCATTTTTTATTGCTATTACAAATGGCACTATATATAATTTCTGTTTCTAATTGTTTAGTACTGAATACAAATACAATTGAATTTTGTGTGTTGATCTTATATGCTCTTGTAAGCTCCCATCTAGTAGGTTTTTTAAAGATACCATCAGGTTTTCTATATATGTGATCATACAATGCTAACTATTAAAGACAATTTTACTTTATCCCTTCCAATTTGATTTTTTTGTTGTTGTTTCCTATTTTGCTGGCTGGAACTTGTAGTATAGTGTTGAACAGAAGTGTTAAGAGAGTAGATATCCTTGCCTCATTTCTCTTCATTGAAAGGAACAGAAGGGCAAGCATATTCAAACTTTTGACTGTTCCCTTCTATTCCTGTTTATTGAGGATTTTTGTTTTGTTTCTGTTTTTCAAATAAGGACTGGGTTGGTTTTTGTCAGATGCTTTTTCTGCATCCACATCATGCACTACATAATGATGTTTCAGTCAACAGTGGGCCGCATATATGACAGTGGCCTCATAAGATTATGGTACCACATTTTACTATACACTTTCTATGTTTAGACATGTTTCGATATACAAATATTTTACCTTTTGTTACCGTTGCCTACAATATTCAGTATAGTAACATGCTGTTCTGGTTTGAAGTCTAGGAGCAATAGGCTATACCATATAGCCTCGGTGTTTAGTAGGCTATGCCACCTACATTTGTAAGTACACACTATGATCACACTGGTGAAAAGTAGAGCCAGGGTTTCACCATTTTGGCTAGACTGGTCTCGACTTTAAGTGATCCATCCATCTCAGCCTCCCAGAGTGCTGGGATTACAGACATGAGCCACCTTGCCCAGCCAATTTTGTCTTTATTTTTGAAAGATGTTTTGTTGCATGTAGAATTCTGTTTTTATTTTTTCATTCAGTACTTTAAGCATGTAGCTCTACTGCTTGCACCTTTTCCCATGAGGATTCTGCTGTTACTCAGTTTCTCTATATGTAAAGTAACTATTTTCTCTTGTTACTTTTAAGATTTTCTCTTTATCATTGGTTTTGAATACTTTGATTATGATAGGCTTTGGTGTGGGTTCTTCATACTTCTTAGAATTGGGCTTTGTTGAGTCTCTTGGGTCTGGGTTTGCAGTTTTCATCAAATTTGTACCATTTTAGCCATTATTTTTTCAGCTTGTCAAGCCCCTCTATGTGTAACACCAGTTACACATAGATTAGGCTGTTGGAAGTTGTCTTAAGGTTCACTTAAGGTCCTTTTTTTTTTTTTAAGCTTTTTTCACTTTATCTTTCCCATTGGATAGCTTCTATTGATGGCTTCAGATTCACTGTTTTTTTCCTTTGTGTGTGTGTGTGTTTAATGTTTAATTTGGAAAGGGGAGTTTTCTTTTTCATAAAGGATTGCAACCTGTAGTATTCTTACCTTTGGCAGTGTCTAATAATGCTAGTAATACCAATTGGTGAATTTTTTTCTCTACGTTTTGATGTCTTTTATGTCTATTTGTATTCAATCTTTAGCTTGTCGAACATATAGAATACAGTTATAAAGTAGCTTTTTCTTAGACAAGGTGACATAAGAAAAATAACTTAACATTCTTGTCCACTAATTCTAACATCAATAGTCAAGACTGGGTTGGTTTCACTTGCTTGATTCCCCCCACCCCAACCCCACTTGATTCTGGGATTCAGTTAAGTTACTGGGAAACTGTTTGATCTTTTCAAGTGTGGCTTTAAGGTTTGTTAGACAAGCCAGATGGGGTGGCACATGCCTGTAATCCCACCTACTGGGAAGAACCGAGTTGGGAGGATCACTTCAGACCAGCTTGGGCAATGTAGTGAGATCCCATCTCATTTATTTAACATAAAAAGAAGAAAAGATTTGTTAGACAAGATCAGAGCAGTATTTACATTAGGGTAATTTTCACCCACTGCTGGAGGCAAGGCTTTGCTCAGTACTTTACCTGGGCTGGGTGCAGTGGCTCACGTCTGTAATCCCAGCACTTTGGGAGGCTGAGGACGGTGGATCACCTGAAGTCAGGAGTTCGAGACCACCCTGGCCAACATGGTGAAATCCCATCTCTACTAAAAATACAAAAATTAGCCGGGCGTGGTGGCAGACGCCTGTAGTCCCAACTACTTGGGCGGCAGAAGCAGGAGGATCACTTGAACCCAGAAGGCAGAGGTTGCAGTGAGCTGAGATCGCACTACTGTACTTAAGTAGCCGGGGCAACAGAGTGAGACTGTCTCCAAAAAAAGAACAACTCTACCTAATGCCTGGTGAAGCATGTCATGTCATCTTTTTAGTCTTGTTTGTGAAACAGGTACTATTCCCAGCCCTTTATGAACTTTAGGCACTGTTCCCCTCTGATCCTCTCAGGTCTTTCTTTACTGGCTTGTTAACAATATTAATTCTTCCAGTCTGTGAATGTGGGCGATCTTTACATTTATTTGGGTCTTCGATTTCTTGTATCAATTGTAGTTTTCAGTGTACAGGTATTTTGCTCCCTTGGTTAGATTTACTCCTAAGTACTTTCTTCTTTTTGATGCTCTAGGAAATGGAATCGTTTTCTTGATTTCCTTTTCAGCTAGGTTGTTATTGGTGAAAAGAAATGCAACTGATTTTTGTATGTTGATTTTGTATCCTGTTGCTTTACTGAGTTCATTTATTAGTTTCAACAGTTTTTGTGAAATTTTAGAGTTTTCTACTTAAAAGATCATGTCATCTGCAAACAGGGACAGTTTTACTTTCTTTCTGATTTGTGATGCCTTTTATTCCTTTTTTTGGTCTGATTGTTGTTGCTAGTCCTTCCAACGCTGTGTTGAATGGAAATGGTAAAAGTGGACATTCTAACTGTGTACTAGATCGCAGGAAAAAGCCTTCAGGTTTCTCCCATTGGTTATGATGTTAGCTGTGGGATTTTTATAAATGACCTTTATTATGTTGAGGAATTTTCTTCTGTACCTATTTTGTTGAGAGTTTTTATTGTGAAAGGATGTTAAACTTTGTCACACGGTTTTCTGCATTTATTGAGATGATCATTTGGTTTTTACTTTTCATTCTGTTAAACTGTGGTATATCACATCGATTTGCATATGTTAAACCAGTCTTGCATTCTAGGGATAAATCAAACTTGGTCCTGGTATTTAATTGGTTTAACATGTTATTGAGAAGGATTGGTATTGTCTTTAAGTAGGGAAGTTAAGGTTCATTTTATGATTCTTTTAAGCTTGAGTGTTCTGTGATGGCTAGAGTTAAATCGGATATTCTATAACCCTGTGGTTAAATTGTGTATTACTACTTTGTTTTCCTTTGTAAGAATATGGAAAAGCTGAACTTGGCATTTTATTTTGATTTTTGTTTAGTTGTAACATTGGACATTTTAATACGCTTGCTCACTAATATTTCTCTAGTGAATTGTCTGTTCATAGCTTTACTCTTTGGGCTTCTTTGATTTGTTGAGTTCTTATAGCATATTTACATTTTGTCAAGTGTTGATTATTTTCTACACTGACCATCAATTTAATTTTTTTTTCTTTTTTTTCTTTTTTTTTTTTTTTTTTTTTGGAGACGGAGTCTCGCTCTGTCACCCAGGCTGGAGTGCTGTGGCCGGATCTCAGCTCACTGCAAGCTCCGCCTCCCGGGTCTACGCCATTCTCCTGCCTCAGCCTCCCGAGTAGCTGGGACTACAGGCGCCCACCACCTCGCCCGGCTAGTTTTTTGTATTTTTTTTAGTAGAGACGGGGTTTCACTGTGTTAGCCAGGATGGTCTCGATCTCCTGACCTCGTGATCCGCCCATCTCGGCCTCCCAAAGTGCTGGGATTACAGGCTTGAGCCACCGCGCCCGGCCTTTTTCTTTTTTTCTTTTGTTTTGAGGGGGGAGACAGAGTCTTGCTCTGTTGCCCAGGCTGGAGTGCAGTGGCGCGATCTCTGTTCACTGCAAGCTCCGCCTCCCAGGTTCAAACCATTCTCCTGCCTCAGCCTCCCGAGTAGCTGGGACTACAGGCACCCGCCACCATGCTTGGCTAATTTTTTGTATTTTTAGTAGAGACGGGGTTTCACCGTGTTAGCCAGGATGGTCTTGATCTCCTGACCTCACGATCTGCCCGTCTTGGCCTCTCAAAGTGCTGGGATTACAGGCATGAGCCACCGCTCCGAGCCCAATTTGATTTTTTAACCATTATTTTTCTCTTATGCTGGACAGAATGTTTAGTAGGCTTGCTTCTTAAAGTTTTGCTATGAAATAGATGCCTGTGTTCTAGTTAAAGGTGAAGCTTCATTCAAAACAAAGAAATGTAAACAGGCAGTGTGGGGATATATTCCTCAGGAGTACTGAGCAGAAGGTAATGAGTTAGTAATTAAAGCCAAAGGAGCTAATGAGATTTCCTAGACAAGAGTTTAGATAAGAAGGGAAGTGGGGATAGGATGAAGAGCACCAGAGGAAAGATTGACCTTAAATGGAATGAGAAGAAAGATAAACTTTATGTATTGCAGTGGTTCTCAAACTACTTTCAGTTAGAATCACCTGAAGAATTTTTTTTAAAAGTTGATGCCCAATTGCCCCCCTGCCTCCAGATTTGTATACAGCAAGAGTTGAGAATCACTGCTTAGAATATATCTGCTTATAATAAGTCAGTAGGTCTTAACATTTTTGTAAGTCTTAGAATCAGTCTGGAAGACTTGCTGTAAAGAATGCTGGGCCCCTTCCTCAAGAGTTTTGAGTCAGTAGGTCTGGGTTGGGACCTGAGAATTTTCATTTTTATCCTATTTCTAGAGAAACATGGTTTCTGTAGAATCACGTCTCAGAAACGTTGTTCTTTTTTTTTTTTTTTTTTTTTTTTTTTGAGACGGAGTCTCAGTTTGTCACCCAGGCTGTACTCATGATCTCGGCTCACTGCAACCTCCACCTCCTAGGTTCAAGTGATTCTCCTGCCTCAGCCTCCCGAGTAGCTAGGATTACAGGCGCCTGCCGCCATGACTGGCTAATTTTTGTATTTTTAGTAGAGACAGGGTTTCCCCATGTTAGCCAGGCTGGTCTTGAACTCCTGACCTCAGGTGATTCGCCTGCCTCAGCCTCCCAAAGTGCTGGGATTACAGGCGTGAGCCATCGTGCCCAGCCGGAAACATGGTTCTGTGAACCGCAGTAGCAGTAGGTGTAGGAAGGAAAGATTGGATGTTAGATACAGGTTGGTTTGGAGATTTGCTCCTAGAAAGTTTAAGGAGTTCTTTTCTCATGATGTTGCTTTCTAACATACAGAAAGGGTCTCCACCAAGAGTGTTGCATGAGTAGTAATGGTATTCAGAAAAGTCCAAGATTTGAGGATCCTTAGTTAAATAACTTGAGCAAGTTGACTGTTTTTCTTGATACATCAGTTCCTTTTTTTTTTCACCTGATGAAACAGCTCTTTGAATTTTAATTTTGTCAGGTAGTGAATATTTACTGTTCTCTTTTGTCACTGTAGATGAATATTCTTTCTATATCTTTGTGCATGTTACTGGTAAATTTGCCAATAGCATAGATTTTGGTAGTACATTCTCTTTTCACAACATCATCATCATCATCATTAGCGCTCTTGGGGTATAATTAATTGTATACGTTCTTCTACATGTAGTGGCAAATTGTATTAGTGTAGTCCTTTTGGTTGCAGGTCAGTCTTTTTTCAGGTTGCCGGTTGTCTCAAGGAAGGGTGGTTTATTGTAAATGTATACATGGAAAGCGAAATGGTTATCTACATTGTTATGTGGGAGGAGGCAGCACAGTGTAATGGATTGAACCCGACACCCTGGTTTCAAATTCAATCTAATTTAGTCTTTATGTGTAAAAATCAAGATAGTAGCTACACCATAAAGTTGTTAGACTGAAATGAGATAATAGATGTGAGAATGCCTGATAAATTTTATGGAACTATACAAACGTTGGGTGGCATTTTACATGCATATAAAATGACGTCTCTGCTGATTCTGTAATTGACAAATATAAAACTAACAGATGAAACGAAATTTATAAAAGTAAAGTGGATATAGGCTTTACTTTGATGCTTTCTGCGTGGTATACCTATTCTATACTATCTTTGGCTCCCGTGTTTCAGTTCTCAGTGTTTTTAGCGATTGATTGTTTCTGTGGTAGAATTAGCCATCTTCTACCCTACTGCTACACTAACCCCTCAAAAACAAAAACAACCCTTAGTTTGATATGTGTCTACAACTTCATTAAATTGAAGGGAAATAGTAGGAGACATAATTTGTCTTTTTCTCCTATTTATTAATAATCTAAGTTAGGGTGCATCACCAAGATGAGGGTACATTAGCTCTAAAGATGAGGATTCTCTTTATATTTGAATGCTTATGAAAATATTATTTCTACAACTTCTCATATGTAAGGGAACTTTATATATGCTTTGAAAAAAATGCATACTGATTTTTGAATATTTAGTCCACAGCGATGAAATAGGTTATTTTTATGTACCTTGTGTTTGTGAGATGTTTTACCTTTTACAAAATGAAGAGAACAAAGAATGTTGTTTCTGTTCTAATCTGTTAAATTAATAGAGCTTTGTTGGGTACATATTGCCTGATGATTTAGGAATGTAGTATGTAGGGGAATGAAGATGTCCTCCTGTCATTTGGATTCCATGTGCAAAGGTTGATGTCAGTCATTTCAAGCATATTAAATTGGATAATATGTCTTTTTAAAATAGTCTCAATAGGCTCACTGTGTTTGAACTATTCATGTCAGCATGGAATTGTAACCCTTATTCTCTATGATAGAGTTAAGCAGTTATAAACCATATATAACTGATATATTTCACAAGTGCATGATAGCTTGTTATGATCAATTTTGTTGTGTATTGGTTATTGGAATTTGACAGTATTAAAAAGTTCTGTGAAATTATTGATATGGGAAGTTTTTTCTGAATTTCTGTGAACATTTGAATTTACTGAGTTTTTCGTCTTTATTTTTCTTTCTCATGTACATCTTAAGGACTGGGGTTTTAAGGGGTGTGGCAGGAGGTTTTGGACTCGATGAGTTTCCACCGAAATGTCGGAGAAGTCAGGCCAGAGCACAAAAGCAAAGGATGGGAAAAAGTATGCAACACTCAGTTTATTTAATACTTACAAGGGGAAATCATTAGAAACACAGAAAACCACAGGTGAGTAAAATCAAGTGACACTTATGTTTTTCGTGGTTTGTTTTGTTACCATAAGTGATACACGTGCTGCTATGAGAAACTAGGATGTACCCAAGTTAATACCACCCTATTTACATTTGCCCTTTTATGCATGCACGCGTTTTTCAGAGAATGTGTGATAAACATCTTGTAATGGAAAATTTATACTTTCATAGAGCCCTTTAAAAATATTTTTGTTTTTCTCTGTTGTCAGCAGGAAAAAAGAACTGTATGGCTCTAAAGGGGAAACTCAGTCAATGAGATTGATAGGCACAGACCTATATATTAGTGGGAATTTAGTATCTTTTTAGTTATAGACTAGAGAAAGTCCTATGTTTCGTGTGTGTGTGTGTGTGTGAGATACTGTGACCTAGTGAGTATAGTGAAAACTGAAAATCATGTATGGCATATTAACAGTATTCTTTATGAACATAAAATCAATACATTTATTCTCTAACATTCTAAGTTTTGAGTTTGAAATAGATTCTCTGAAAAAATATCAGCATTATCAGTGTTTTCTGTAGTGTATTGAATTGCATTGTTAGAATTTTTAAGGAATCTGTTAAATGCTGTTAAATGGCTTGATTTCGACACTGAATTGTGTTGCAACTGTAGCTTAGTTTTCAACTTATTATCTTAAAATATATGAATGAAAATCATTCAGGGATTGCATTAATTCCTATTTTTCTATATTGTTTGAGGAATAATATGGGTAATAAAATAGATGTTCTAAGAAAGTTGATGTTATTGATCTTTAGTTGCAGCTCGACATGGATTACAGAGTCTTGGAAAAGTCGGTATTTCACGGCGTATGCCTCCACCTGCTAACCTCCCGAGTCTTAAAGCAGAAAACAAAGGCAATGATCCTAATGTAAATATTGTACCTAAAGATGGCACAGGGTGGGCATCAAAACAAGAGCAACATGAAGAAGAAAAGTGAGTCAAAGTCTGTTAAAGAATGAAGCCCTTCCCCTTTCATTGTAGGGAACTTATGTTTGAGTACCTGCTATTTACTAAGTGTCATGCTGTCTGTATTACATATTACATATTTTATACTCTTTAAAGTCTTTTTACTATAGTAACTTTTGGTTAATTTTCCCTATTAAAAGTATTTCTATTTGTCAGGGTAGAACAGATGACAATTGCAAATCACAACCTTGCTTATATCATAGCCTTTATTAGGCTCCCCCTTCTCTTAACTACCACCAACTCCAGTATTCCCTTTCCAATATGATTAAGAGTTGACTCTGATACCTAAATTTCATGATACTAAGGGTGTCTGTCTGCCAATTTACTGTGTATCTCTAGCATTGAAATTGCCTGATATTTCATAGGTGCTCAAGTAATAATTTGTATATACTCTAGCAAGAAAGCTAGGATAGAATTAATAGTGTCCATCTTAGTCATCGTTCTTTCAACAACTATTTAGACTTCTGTGTGTCAAGGATTTTGCCAGGCTTTTAGCTAATTGTGAATGACCAAGCCTAAATAGTGGTAATTTTAAAAAATAAGATAAGCCATTGGATACTTGATGTTTTCTTGCCTATCTCTTATCAAAATTCTATACTCCTGCCTGGGGAGATTTGTATAGTAAATGTGACTACTTCTGTAGAAATTTATCACATACTTATGCTTGTTAGCTGTAGTAAAATTATTTTATAGTATTGAGTCAGTTATAGGTATGAGTGTACCAGAAGTATATTGCATTTTGTGAGCGTCTTAACTACTTTCTTATTTTTAAGCATTACCTCATTACAAGAATTGAATAAAACTGTACAGCCTTTCAAAATACCTTTTACTCACGTGAATGTATTAGGCAGATTGCTGTTACCTCTTTGAATAACAGTAATAAGTACAGTGGTGATCCCGTTGACTTCCAGGTGGAGAGTTTGCTTAGCTTTAGCCCTCAGCTAATTTCACCATTCCAGACTGTATGTATGTTTATACTGCTATTTTTAATTATAAGTGTTCACTTCTTCAAAGCAGATATTTGTTAACTATGTTCCATTGAAAGTGTGTGTGGTTTTTTTTTTTTTTTAAACAAAATGGAAAACAAGCAAAACTCATCTCATTGGGTTATTCAAAGGCAGAGATGAAAGGGGATAAAAATAGCCATAAATCATTTAAAGGAATGTTGCAGAGAGAAAACATTTATAGGAGATTTACCAATGAATAAACATATAGCCAAAATAATTTGTACACAGATTTACCTTAAATACAATACTGATTTTATTTACACGTACAGTATCTGAAATAATGGATTCATATTTTTTTTTAAGAACACCAGAAGTGCCACCAGCACAGCCAAAACCTGGGGTTGCAGCTCCCCCAGAAGTAGCACCTGCTCCCAAATCATGGGCCAGTAACAAGCAAGGTGGGCAAGGAGATGGTAAGTGGACATTAGTTGGGGAAACTGCCTAGGCTTGATAGTTACTGAACAGCCACGCAGGAGATAAAGGGTGAACTGTGTTTTGGTAGAGCCATAAAGCATTGTTAAAGGATATACTTTCGAGGCTCTTAAAAGGTTTTTTAAAAAATCTCTTGGGCTAGCTAAATTCCAGTGTCAAGAGCCATGCACGAGTCAATGATACTGGTTAAGAAAAGGAGTCTTTAAGATACCCTCTGCCTCACATTATTTTATCTTTACGTCTACATATCCAAGCAAAGCTTGTACCTTCAAAGTATCCAGCCATTGCATAGATTGTGAGAAACCATACTCATTTTTCAACTGTGTCCCCAACTTCTCCTGTTTCCGACATGCTGCCAGGATTTCCTGAGAGAAGAGCTAGAAAGTAGCCATAAAGCACCACTGCTGTAATATTACCCTTTTCCCCAAGGAATGATGGAATCCCCAGCAGAATTTAGTTTTCCTACTTTCAAAACAGGGACTGTCTATAAAACATTCTATGGAAGAACCGATCTGGGCCCTCAAGCTAATAAAACTAGCTCTTTTAATTTAAAAAAATAGGTAGATAGGAAGTTGGGTGAATAGTGAGGTGCAGTCATCTCAGCTGTAAATTAAATCAAAGTAAAGTAAATGAAGCAGTAAATTAAATAAAGGCATTTTAGCCTCATCTTGAGCTTGGAGTCTTTATTCATCAAACACTATTTCAGTAATATGATTTGAACGAATTCTGAGAATTCTTAGCAAAGGAATTTGATGGGTATTGAAAATGTAAGGAGTTGTAATGAAAGAGAAACAAGAGAAGCTCTTCACTTGCATGGTCATCTTAAATGAGTCCTCTGGAATGGTGCTGGAAGATTACTGTCTTAGACTTTCATCTCCTCATGGCTGATCATTAGCTTTTCAAAGGAGTCTAGATGAATTTTAAAGATTTATGGCTATGAACAGTCATCACTGAAATGTGGAATAATTTACGAGAAAGAGGCAGAGAGCTCTATCCTGGAAGGGTGGCTTGTATTATCTTCAGTATAAAAGTTACCTTTAATTTTTTTTTTTTTTTTTTTAATCTATAGGAATCCAAGTGAATAGTCAGTTTCAGCAAGAATTTCCCAGCCTGCAGGCAGCTGGGGATCAGGAAAAAAAAGAAAAGGAAACAAATGATGACAACTATGGACCTGGACCCAGTTTACGCCCACCAAGTAAGAGTACTTTCTCTTTAATACAAAGTGAGATCATATTTGTATATTATCTTGCAATACAACCTCCTGCTTGCTGTTGTATGTATGATTTGCCTAGTTTGAAAAGGCAGACTTAGTACTATAGTCACTTGCTACTCAGGTGTGATTTTTGCAGCGACAGTATCAACATAACTTGAGAACATGTTAGAAATGTGTAATCTTGGGCCTTGCATCCAACTTACTAAATCAAAATCTACATGTTAACAAGATGTCCAGGTGACTTTCATGTATATCAATGTTTGGACTTTTCTATATTAGTAAGTTTTTGAGCAAGCTTTGAGCAAGTTTTGAGCAATACTTAATACTGTATTAATATTTGGTGATTCCTCACTTTCTGAGCTCAAACTGAGGAAACAAGTAATTTTGGAGAGTGAGGGATAGTTTATGTACATTACAAAGCAAAAACTAAAAATAGAAGTATAAAATTTTTGAGGGATTTTTAAATGTCTTCTTAATTGTGATAGCTTCATATTGTCATTACCAAGTATCTTAAAGTACCTTGTTTACATGGGGAGGTTCATCTATGACAGAAGTGTTTACAAATTCCGTATTTCTTTTTTTTTTTTTTTGAGACAGTCTCGCTCTTGTCACCCAGGTTGGAGTGCAGTGGCGCGATCTCGGCTGACTGCGAGCCCCGCCTCCCGGGTTCACGCCATTCTCCTGCGTCAGCCTCAGCCTCTCGAGTAGCTGGGACTACAGGCGCCCGTGACCACGCCCGGCTAATTTTTTATATTTTTAGTAGAGATGGGGTTTTGCCATGTTAGCCAGGATGGTCTCGATCTCCTGACCGCGTGATCTGCCCGCCTCGGCCTCCCAAAGTGCTGGGATTACAGGCGTGAGCCACCGTGCCCGGCACAAATTCCGTATTTCTAATAACCTGATATATTTTATATTTTTTGGCTCTTATCAGATCTAAATAAATCTAAATTTTATTTTTATTTTTCAAGCGTCATAATGTGGTTGGTGCATTTGTATTAGAAATAGATGTGCCAACTCCTCTTTTCTTGTTCAGTTGAATTTTCAGTTATCTATTGCTGCATAACAAATTTAGCAATGTAAAACAACAAACTGAACTATACTTATGATATCCCACTGTATCTGAAGGTCAGGAATCCAGGATCAGCTTAGCTTGAGGTTCTGGCCAAGGGACTCCTCTCTCAAAGCTGCAGTTAAGCTGTCTAAAGATGACTTGACTGGGGCTATACTTCCAAACTGGTGTAGCTATTGGCTCTTTACTTTCATGGTCTCTTAGTGGGGCTGCTTATGACATGGCTTTTGCAGAATAAATGATGAGAGACAGATATCCTCCACCCAAGACAGAAGCCCACAGTCTTTAATAACTTAATCTGGAAAGGGACATGCTATCACTTCTGCCATATTCTACAGGTTACACAGACCAACCCTGCTATATTGTGAGAAGAGACTACACATAGTGTAAATACCAGAAGATAAAGATAATTTGGGCTATCCAGGAGACTGGTTACCATGCAGTGTTTCTTAGCAAAACCACCTAGCTGTTTTATTTGGTTAAGTGTAGTTACACCAGATAATTTCACACAGTCCGTTCACTTGGGGGCATCTGTAACTAGCAATGATATACTGGAAACAGACAAATGAGAATATCACTGTCAACCCTTCCAGATTGTAGAAGTCCCATCTTCCTTCCCTCAGGAAACCTCAGGTGTGTCACTCTGAAACATGGCCATCTGATATAGGGAGAGCAGATTTTCATCTCTATACCAAATATTGTTAAAGCCTCATAGAGAAGTTCTAATATTTTCTTCTCCCACCCCAGTATTTGCTTGTGGTGACACCCTCTGAGGTACATCCTCTCCACTTTGGAAGTCACTACTACCCAAACACCTTGAAAGCATTAGTGGGACCTGGATTAGACTTTTCCTGCTCTTTCACTCTGCTTACTTGCTTTCATGTTCCTGAAATGTGCCTGGTTTGGTTTCACTTTGTTCCATTTTCAGATTTTTATCTTTTTCCTTTTTTCTCTGCTTCCATACTAGATGTTGCTTGTTGGAGAGATGGTGGTAAGGCTGCTGGCTCACCTTCGTCATCTGATCAAGATGAAAAGCTCCCTGGCCAGGATGAAAGCATAGCTGGAACATCAGAGCAAAATGATATCCTCAAAGTGGTGGAAAAGAGGATAGCTTGTGGTCCTCCACAGGCTAAACTGAATGGACAGCAGGCTGCTCTCGCTTCCCAGTATAGAGCTATGATGCCTCCTTATGTGAGTATTGTTAAATGAACAAGCAGTCAAACAAGAGGCTTTTGATCTGGGGTCCGAGGAGCGAATTGTTACAGGGAAAAGTTTAGGTCTTTATTTTCGTTAACATCTAACTAAAAATTAGCATTTTCTTTTATTGTATGGTGTATTGTGAGAAGGGACTACACGTGGTGTAAATACCAGAAGATAGAGATCATTTGGGCTATCCGGGAAACTGGTTACCAAGCAGTGTTTCTTAGCAAAACCACCTAGCTGTTTTATTTGGGTAAGTGTAGTTGTACCATATAGGAAACAAATCACAGAACTATCAGCAGTGTCTTTATTATTAACAGAGATTGTAGATATTTTCATATCACATTACATTCAACATTACTTCAAAATAATTATTAGACCCATAGATAATGATCTAATAAACACATACATTACCATACCACAGATTTATTTTGTAAATACAGAGAACAATTACACTAAAATTCTGTTTAATATAATTGTTTTTCTTTGCAATATTTTTGTATTTTACATTATGCATTTAAAATGTTTTCCTGAGAGGAAGTCCATAGGATTCATCAGACTGCCAAAGGGGTGGTTCATGGAAAAAAAGATAAAGAACACTTGCTGTAGTTTCAAGGTTTTTATTTGTGTGCTTTTAATATTTTTGTCAAACTTTTTTTTGTTTTGTTTTTTTGGAGACAGAGTCTTGCTCTTTTGCCCAGGCTGGAGTGCAGTGGTGTGATCTCAGCTCACTGCAACCTCTGCCCCCTGGGTTCAAGCAGTTCTTGTGCCTCGGCCTCCTGAGTAGCTGGAATTACAGGCATGTGCCACCACGCCTGTTTTTTTGTTTGTTTGTTTGTTTGTTTGTTTTTAAGTAGAGTTGGGGTTTTGCCATGTTGGCAAGGCTGGTTTTGAACTCCTGGCCTCAAGTAGTCTGCCCACTTTGGCCCTTCAGAGTGTTGGGATTACAGACATGAGCCATCTCGCCTGGCCTTTAAACTTTTTTTTAATGGAAAGTTTTAAACATCTGCAAAAATAAAGATAACAGTGCAGTGAATCTGCCTCTTTTCCCACCACTTTTCTTTTTGGAAACAGAGTCTCGCTCTGTCACCCAGGCTATAGTGCAGTGGCATGATCTCGGCTCACTGCAACCTCTGCCTCCTAGGTTCAAGCAATTCTCCTGCCTTAGCCTCCTTAAGTAACTGGGATTATAGCCGCCCACTACCATACCTGGCTAATTTTTGTATTTTTAGTAGAGACAATTTTGCCATGTTGGCAAGGCTGGTCTTGAACTCCTAACCTCAAGTGATCCACCCACCTCAGCCTCCCGAAGTGCTGGGATTACAGGTGTGAGTCACCATGGCTGCTCTTTTCCTACCACTTTGGATTACGAAAGCAAATCCAAGATATTTCTATTTTAGTAAATATTAAATATTTAGTAAATATTAAATATTTCATCAGTAAATATTTCTATTTTAAAGGATAAAGACTTGGGGAGAAAGTTTGCAATGCTGTTATCATACCTTAAAAGAAAACTAATTCCTTGATATTCTTGAATATTATGTTAGTGTCCCAGTAATTGTCTCATAATTAGGATACAGGCAACATCCATTCCTTGAGATTGGTTCATACTTCTTTTAAGAATCTTGTTACCTACAGATATCTCCATCTCCTGTTTCCTTTGGTGCTTATCTGTTTTAATTTGTTAACCTGTAAAGTTCCTCAGATTTTGGATTTTGTTGATTCTATCTTTAGTTACATTTAATACATACTCTTACACCCACCCCTGCCCTCCTGCCACATTTTCTAAATTATTAGTTAGATTTGGTGTCCTCATTCTTTGTTTACTGTCAGCCCAATGTAAAGTTGTAAAGCAAGTCACATGTGCCTGGATACATACATTTACTTTTCCAGGAGACTCATTACTCTCATAGGAAACAAAAATCTAGGTCATATTTATTTAGTTTGTTTAACTTCTAATATTTGAATCCTAAATATCCATCATACTTTCCATTCCTTCATATTGGTGGTGTTATTTTAAAATATGGAATGCTTCATAAATTTGCATGCTATTTTTATGCAGGGACTGTGCTGATCTTCTCTATATTCTTCCAATTTTGCTGCCAAAGTGAGCATATACATTACTATTTTTAATCATTCTAGACTAACAGAGGGAAATGAATGATTAAGTACAATTACTTGTTAAATGTTTTTTGCTCTGATGCCCAGGCTGGAGTGCAGTGGCACCATCTCGGCTCACTGCAGCCTCCACCTCCCAGGTTCAAGTGATTCTCCTGCCTCAACCTTCCAAGTAGCTGGGATTACAGGGGCACGCCACCACACCCAGCTAATTTTTGTATTTTTAGTAGAGACAGGGTGTCACCATGTTAGCTGGGCTAGTCTTGATCTCCTGACTTCAGGTGATCTATCCTCCTTGGCTTCCCAAAGTGCTGGGATTACACGTGTCAACCACTGTGCCTGACCGTTAAATGTTTTCCTAAAAGAAGTTTAGGAGTATGCTGACCTGGCCTTGAAAAATGATTTATACCCATTAGAAATGGGTAGGAAAAAAAATTCCTTTTTTCCTAATCATTTTCAATTTGCGCTACCAAAGATCCCTGAACTTTCAGGTGAGAGGGTAGGCTAGGAAAGAGGGGAGACCAAGTGGGCATCATTCCCACTTTCATCAGCGATTATATTTGAATAATGTGTTCTGCTAATTAACAAAAACATTTAAATATCACTACTATATACTGAGAATTTAAAATTTGTTTCTATAATGAATTTTCTGGCAAATTCCTAGACGTTAAGCATTTAAGACCACATGAAATTATGCCTGGAATGACCAGATGAAGTATTTAATGCAGCTTTAGCTATGAACATATGCCTCCAGTAGTGTCTTTATTAACTTCAGTATAGAAGTGTGATGCTACTGAAAATTCTCCAGAGTATCCCTCAAAGTTTCCCCAGCTGAGTTTCAGCTGTTGCTGGGCTTAATTAACATTGCTTCAACTGACTTAAGAGAAATTTCTTCTTTTTCTTTCTTCTTCTTTCTTTCTTTTTTTTTTTTTTTTTAAAGTCAAAGTCTCACTCTGGTGCCAGGCTGGAGTGCAGTGGTGCTATCTCAGCTCACTGCAACCTCTGCCTCCTGGGGTCAAGTGATTCTCGTGTCTCAGCGTCCTGAGTAACTGGGACTACAGGCGCACCCACCACACCCAGCTAGTTTTTTTGTATTTTTAGTAGAGACAGGGTTTCACCATGTTAGCCAGGATGGTCTCCATCTCCTGACCTAGTGATCCACCCACCTCGGCCTCCCAAAGTGCTGGGATTGCAGGTGTGAGCCACTGCACCTGGCCCAGAATTTTCATCTTTAGACAGCATAATCATATAAACATCCTTGCTTCAAATGTAAGGTAATTTTCTTATCTAACACATAGTTACTACTTTCTTTTTAGAAAAACTAGTCTTCTATTTTAGGATATAAATTGTGTTTTTACAGTAATATAATTTCATATTATTTACATAATTTTACTTGGATATAAGCAAATAGTAAATGACCAAGCTATTCTTTGACACTTCCTCCCTTCAAAATCATAGGATGAATCCCTTGGTGTTATTTGTTCTCAGAATCTATCTTATGTCTCCTCTTAAGTTTAGTTTCCCAGAGCCAAGTTCCTACAGAGAATAATATCTGGACCTGTTTGGGACTGTTTATAATGATCATTTGTGCAGTAATTTGATTGAGAATTCACCTATGCCATATCCGTAGAAAATTTTTGGGTAGCTCTCTGTCCCCCTTTTCCAACTCAGTTCCTTGGATTGTGGACTGTCCCTTAATTTTATCTGAACTGAGTTCTTCTTCCCTACCCCTGCTACCCCTACTTTTTTCTATTTGAGGTGCTGGGGCTGGGGACTGATGTTATCCTCCTTATCCACAAATCTGCCTCTAATTATTCTACTCCTGCTTATGGAGAAAGGCCTATAGCATCTGCTTTTCGAATATTTTCACTTTGCTGTTTGCTGGGGTACATGTGTGTATATATCCTGTTGATGCAGTTACTTTAATGTAATTTATATCTTATTGATACAGTTACTTTAATGCAATTTTACATTACATATCTCGATACAGTTACTTTAATGTGTACATACCTTGTTAATACAATTACTTTAATGTAATTTTATCAATATAATGCAGAAGTCTTTCATATGATGTGCTCTAGTTATTCTATTTGTAAAGAGTTGGTAGAGGCAATGGCCTTGGAAATGGGTTGCTATTGAGGATGAATGATGATCTATGCTAGCAGGTAACAGTCATTAATAGTTTTATTCATTTTAATCATTGTTTCTATAAATTATAACTTCAGGCCTAGGCTCAGATTTTTATGTATTTATGTGTGTGTGTATATATAGATATATATAATTTTTTAAAATAACTGGGTTGCTAAATTTATCAAAATTTTTTGTTTCCTTCATTCAGATGTTTCAGCAGTATCCAAGGATGACATATCCTCCTCTCCATGGTCCCATGAGATTCCCACCTTCTTTATCTGAAGGAAACAAGTAAGGCTATTAAATGATTAAAGTCTGTAAGTAATATGTATATGCTTGTTAAGATTTCCTAAAGGTGGAGTGGATTGTGTGATTTTGAGTTGTGTAATTGATCGTTTTCCTGTCCTCACAGTACAGTTGTCATTAATAAATAATTGGCTAACTCTTATAAGACAGACCAGATATAATTCATTCTTTTAAACATTTAAATTAATTTACATAGGATTTTGAAAACTGAAAACCAGGCCGGGCACAGTGGCTCAACCTTGTAATCCCAGCACTTTGGGAGGCCAAGGTGGGTGGATCACAGGAGGTCAGGAGTTCAAGGCCAGCCTGGCCAGCATGGTGAAATGCTGTTTCTACTAAAAAAAAAATACAAAAAATTGGCCGGACATGGTGGTGTGCACCTGTAATCCCAGCTACTCGGGAGGCTGAGGCAGGAGAATTGCTTGAACCTGGCAGGCGGAGGTTGCAGTGAGCCGAGATTGTGCCACTGCACTCTAGCCTGGGCGACAGAGCGAGACTCCGTCTCGAAAAAAAAGAAAACTGAAAACCATGGTCCTAAAATTGATGACACTTGTTTTTCTCCTCTTCCTTTCATGTTATGGACTCCCCCCCCTTTTTTTTTTTTTGGCTTATTATGTGAGACTTGATCATCCTCTTGAATTATTTTCCTCAAAATTATGTGTTTTGAAGTTAGTTTTATTCATATTGTTATCCTTTAGCATATATTTGTTTTATCTTAAATGTTTGAGAATTCTTAAAAACTGTGTCAGCTGTTACTTAAGAGTTACGTATTATCCTATAATTACGTATTAATATTAATTTTTTCATACACGTCAATGCAGAACATATTATATATCTTGGTGTAGAAAACACTAATGTCGAAATGAACTAAATTCCAATCTTTTAGTATTCTCCCAATTTAGTATCATAAACTTTTGTGTCTTTTCCATGACCTGCCTTTCATTAGAGGCCTCCGAGGAAGAGGCCCACCTCCTTCATGGGCCTCAGAGCCTGAACGCCCATCCATTCTTAGTGCATCAGAACTGAAGGAGCTTGATAAATTTGATAACCTAGATGCTGAAGCTGATGAGGGTTGGGCAGGTAAGAGGCAAAATTAATTAAGTGCTTTAAATTGTTAGATGCTTTCAAGCAGCCAGTCTGAGTTTTCCTTAATTTAATAGGTGCTCAGATGGAAGTAGATTATACAGAGCAACTGAATTTCAGTGATGATGATGAACAAGGAAGTAACAGTCCTAAAGAGAATAACAGGTAAGTTGTGGTATGTTTTACTAATAACAGTATGAAATTTGTTGATACAATATTAACTACTTATGCAGAGAGGCTTTATTAACAGACAATTGTTATTTGTAGAATTTATATATTCTCTGAAGTTTTACTAAATAGAAGGTGATTAATGAGCTAGATTAATACAGTATACAGCTAATCCATTAATTAAAATGTGTTGCGTCTCAAGAAAGTTAATTTTAAAAACTTTTAGGGCCGGATGCAGTGGCTCATGTCTGTAATCCCAGCACTTTGGGAGTCCGAGGCAGGCAGATCACTTGAGGTCAGGAGCTCAAGACCAGCTTGGCCAACATGGTGAAACCCTGTCTCTACTAAAAATACAAAAATTATCCAGGTGTGGTGGCACATGCCTATAATCCCAGCTACTCAGGAGGCTGAGGCAGGAGAACCACTTGAATCTGGGAGGCGGAGGTTGCATTGAGCTGAGATCATGCCACTGCACTCCAGTCTGGGTGACAGAGCAAGACTGTATCTCAAAAAAAGATATTTAGGTATTTAGCACCTAGTTTGGAGATCTTTTGAGAATTGGTATTAGGAACAATTTTAAACTGTTACTTGCTTGGCCTGATCCATATTTATAAAATTGGAGAATAATTCCCTGGGTAACTACAGCTGCTTCAGGTCCTCGATTTCTTAAAACTTAGTAAACTGCATTAGGGCCTTAGAAAATGGGGAGTTTTTTGTTTCTTTTTCCTTCATTCTGGAATATTGGAGCACCAGTCAGGAATATATGGGTTATATATCATAAATGTTGGGCTTTTAAAATATATGAAAGTTTGTAAGCACATTTGACATAATTTTTCAGTTATGGCATTGTGACAAACAATCGTTTTATGATCATGTAAGAGATACCTGTGATTTGCTGTGGCTTTGAAAAAATACTGTAGTTTATCTTTTTATTAAATCAGAATAAATTAGAATGCAGTTAAATAATAATTCCAATATTACCCAGTTATATTTGGATTATATTTCTTAGATAGAGGAGATAGGAAATTATGTGATTATATTCTTTGGCCAGGATATATGCCTGACGTGTGTGTTTAGATTTGACAAATACTGTATTGCACTTTCATAGTATATATTTATTGAAAGAAGAAATTAGCACTAGTAGGTCACATACGCATCTCATTCCTTAATACATTCCCCCCGGGAAACCATACCGAAATAATTTTTTTTAATTGCCAAAAAAAATGTATGTACTTACGGTAAGTTGGTCCACTTTATTTCTTCTGCATTTTGATTTTTCAGTGAGGATCAAGGTTCAAAAGCCTCTGAAAACAATGAAAACAAAAAAGAAGCGGATGAAGTTTCCAACGCTAAATCATCTTCTCAAATACCTGCCCAACCATCAGTAGCAAAAGTTCCCTTTGGGAAAGGACCTTCATTTAATCAGGTTTGTTGGACTCATGGAGATCCTTGTTATTTCAAGGATTATCTTGAATTAGTCTTATCACTGAGTGGAATGGGACTTAGGAAAAGGGAACTGTGTATTTTTTCTTGAATAGTCTTGAATCTATCATAATTTTTGTTGCATTTAACCGGAATTATCAGTAGAGTAGCTAAAATTATCAAGTGAAAACTAAAGCTTCACCCTTTTCACCTTATGATACAGCTCAGTCATAGCAAAGTGTAGGGATGACATTTTTCTAAAATAAAATAAGCATTGCTGAAGTGCTTTACGGTTTATTGAATACTTAAATACTAGTCATTCTTTTTGTGTGAATGGTACACTATCTGTAGGCAAATCACATAGTGAGTAGGGACATCTAAAGTCTGAATCATTTTGAAGAACATTGTGAATGAAGGGAAATGTGTGTGCAACAGATATTTGAACCTACTTCTGAGATGGTAAACGGTTGCAAAAGATGCATTATAAACTGGGAATAAAAAGGGCTACTTTCAAGGGAGTCCGCTTATCTCTTTATTAAGGAATCAGTATAATTAGCATGTATTTGTTGGATTCATACAAAATAGATGGAGGAACTTGTCCCTTCTGAGGGCTAAAAGGAGGTAGCTAACAGTTTCTTAGACAGGAAAAAAAGTCAGTAAGAAGTGTGACTAAGTAGCATAATCATAGAGGGTACAAAATAAATTCTTCGAGAACTCATTTAAGGTAGAAAGCTGCAGAAGACTAAGTACTTGAGCTAATTCTTAAGCATGATTTAGCCAGTATACAAAGGGAATATAGCTATTATAAGCAGTGGAAACACATGTAGAGAAGTATGAGAAAACATGGCACATTCAAGAAATTCTAAGTAGTTTGATATGGGAGAGAGGTAGACTATATAAGAACCACTTCTTAAAAATGTATGCTCTACAATGGTTTTAATCTTAAGGCATTGATGATCCATTGAAGAATAAATTTATGAACCCTGAAAAAGAATAATTTTTAAAATAACATTTTAATAAAATTTTTTGTATGACTTTTTACTTATTGGCATAATGGGGAATGAGAATTTTTCGTGAAAGAATAGAGGAATAGATGGAATATGTCTTTGACTTTTTTTGTGACAGTGGTATGTATATTAGCAAGTGAATGTTTCATATATTTTGTTCCATTATGTTTTAGATTTTAAGATCTCATATTTTTAGTTTGCCACTAGAAACGAATTGAGCTTACATAAATAAAATTTAGTAATTAGAGGTATACCTCTCCCCAGTCAGATTTTCTGGATCAGAATTCCAGAACAGTTAGACTAAAATTCTTTTTTTCCCTCTTGAAACAGAGCCTTGCTGTTTCACCCAGGCTGGAGTGGAGTTGTGTGATCTTGGCTCACTGCAACCTCCACCTCATGGGCTCAAGAGATTCTTGTGCCTCAGCCTCCCGACTAGCTGGGACTACAATGGTGTGCCACCACACCCGGCTAATTTTTGTATTTTTAGTAGGGAAGAGGTTTCACCACGTTGGCCAGGCTGATTTTGAACTCCTGGCCTCAAATGACCCACCGGCCTCAGCCTTCCAAAGTGCTGGGATTACAGGTATGAGCCACCATGCCTGGCTAAAATTTTTGTTTTAAAGTGCATTTGAGATTCTAACCTTGTTGAAATAGCAGAGTGATTCCATAAAAAGTAATCTTGTAATGAGTGATATGCTTTTATTTAAAAATAGAGAAGGAGAAAGATGTTTAGGAATCTTGTGATATTGAGAAAATCAGTACATTGAGAAATATTTCTTTTTTTTTTTTTTTGAGATGGAGTCTTGATCTGACTCCCAGGTTGTAATGCAGTGACATGATCTTGGCTCACTGCAACCTCTGCCTCTCAGGTTCAAGCAATTCTTCTGCCTCAGCCTTCCAAGTAGCTGAGATTACAGGCGCCCACCACCATGCCCGGCTAATTTTTGTGTTTTTAGTAGAGATGGGTTTCACCATGTTGGCCAGGCTGGTGTCTAACTCCTGACCTTGTGATCCACCCGCCTTGGCCTCCCAGAGTGCTAGGCTTACAGGCGTGAGCTACCATGCCCTGCTGAAATATTTCTAATAGATATATTTTTCCTTTTTCTTTGCTTTTTTGAGACGGAGTCTTGCTCTGTCACCCAGGCTGGAGTGCAGTGGCACGATCTTCGCTCACTACAACCTCCACCTCTCAGGTTCAAGCAATTCTCCTGTCTCAGCCTCCAGAGTAGCTGGGATTACAGGCGCCCGCCACCACACCTGGCTAATGTTTGTATTTTTAGTAGAGATAGGGTTTTGCCATGTTGGCCAGGCTGGTCTTGAACTCCTGACCTCAGGCGATCCGCCTACCTTGACTTCCCAAAGTGCTGGGATTACAGGCGTGAATCACCGCACCTGGCCGATATATTTTTTTTTATATGTTTATTTTTTAAGTAATTCTTTCAGGCTGGTGCAGTGGCTCACACCTGTAATCCCAGCACTTTGGGAGGCTAAGGCAGGCAGATCATTTGAGGTCAGGAGTTCGAGACCAGCCTGGCTAACACAGCAAAACCCTGTCTCTACTAAAAATGCAAAATTACCCGGTCGTGTTGGCACACACCTGTAATCCCAGGTATTTAGCAGGCTGAGGCATGAGAATTGCTTGGCGCTGGGAGACAGAGGTTGCAGTGAGCCAAGATCATGCCACTGCATTCCAGCATGGGCGACAGAGCAAGACTGTCTCCAAAATAATAACAGTAATTCTTTCTTCTTTATAATAGGAACGTGGAACGTCTTCACATCTGCCACCACCTCCAAAGTTGCTTGCACAGCAGGTAAATTTTAACTAAATGCTTGTTTATGGATTATATGTTTTATTTGACCTTTTGTTTTGTTTTGGTGGAAAGACACCAAATTTTTTATTTAAAACTTTTATGAAACAGTTACTAACTTTTTACCTTGTGACTCTTACATGTCTTACTCTTCATCCTTTTCATTTTCATTCTCAGTTGATAAGCATGCTCCAAGTTTCACTAAGAAAATAAGAAGTAGCTAGGAGATAACTTTTTTTTTTTCCATTTCACTGTATACTTTTTCTTCCTATTGTTTTTGCTGCTAAGGACACTTTTTTACTTTGTTCCTTGTATCCTTTTCCACTTTTGATAATGTTATCTCTCATCTTTTCAGAAAAACAACTTCACAAAGACCTCTCTGTTAACATTACTCCATCCCACTACCTTCCATCCCATTGCAGTGTCTACCCTGTTTCTCTGTTCTCCATCAGTGAAATTGTTTTAGTGAGCTATTTATACTTACCGACTTTTGCTGCTCATTCTTTCATTAGCACTCTCCAGGCATGCTTTCTTTTCCCACTCTACCTTTGAAACTATTATTATCAGAGTCAATGATGACTTCCATCTTGACAAATTCAGTTTTCTTGTCTTCATCTCATTTAAATCTCAGCTGAGTCATTGACATAGTTGATTACTCCATCCCTCTTGTGTATATGCATATATTTTTAGAGACAGGGTCTTGCTTTCTGGCCCAGGCTGGAGTGCAGTGGTGTAATCATAGCTCACTGCCACCTGGACTCCTGGGCTCAAGGGGGTCCTTTCACCTCCCCAGCAGCTGGGGCTACAGGTGCACACCACCACACTGGGCTAATTTTTTGCAGAGACGGTCTCGCCTTCATGTCCAGGCTGGTCTTGAACTCCTAGACTCAAGCCATCCACCTTGACCTCCCAAAGTGCTGGAATTACAGGCTTGAGCCACCATCCCTGGCCTATCCTTAAAACACTTTTTTTCCTACTTGCATCTGAGACACCTCACTATTTTGTTTTTCTTTGCTTTGTATTCCTTCTGGGCCTCCTACACTTCGAGTGTTGGAGAACTAAGTCTTGTTCTCAGTCTGTTTTAAAAATCTGTATCCTTTTCCTTGGGAATGTCTTCTATGAGCTGATGGCATTCAAATGTACATTTAGGCCAAAAAGCTTTGCCCTGACTTTTAAGAGTCATATATTCAACAATCAACTCAACATCTCCACTTGGATCTCTAGTAAACAGCTCAAATATGTCCAAACCATAACACACACCCCCACTTACCCTATATATCCACAGTGCTGCTTCTCCTGTCTTTCCTATTGCAGGTAATGGCATTATTATTCACATATTTGCTAAGGCTGAAACTTAGAAGTTACTCTTAACTCTTTTTTTACCCTACATCTAGCTTTATCAGCAAAATGTCACCTCTACCTTCAAAATATACACTGACTGCTCGCTACCACCTCTTACTTCCCTTTGAACTATTGGAGTGGGTTCTTGACAGATACTGCTTGCCTCTTATGCTGCCTGCTCACTTGCCGCCTTCATCCCATATTCTCCTGTAGTAGTTGTTGTCTTTTTAAAACTATGTATTAGGTCCATTACTCATTGTTCAGGTCCTTCTCATGATCTTTCAGATCTCTGTCTACTTTTCTAATTTCATCTGCTGTTCTCACCACATACACATTGATCTTCCTGACTTCTTTACTTGTTCTTTCTTACAAGCAGATTTTCTTTTCCTGAAATCCTTGTTATGATCAGGATCTCCAGACCTTCTCTAATCACCCTACTGGGATATCTGCACGTATCACAACCATCACCATCATTTCCAGCAGTCCCTCTCCTCATAACCACTGAAAGCTCTTTATAGCATTTCTGCATACACAGAAGCTAAAACTAAAAGATGTAGAAAAAAGTATAGAAGATCAAGTGTTCATGAACTTGGAGCTGACAAAGTTTTCTTTGATAAATAAGACCTTGGCCACGAATTAGAAAGGAAAAACAGTTGGTCAGTTGGACTTTGAAGAACATTTCCCAAAGAATGCAAAGATACGTTGCAGAAAAAAGTCTTCCTAATACATCTGACGAAGGACTTGTATCTAAGCTTTTCTTTTTTTTTTTTTGCAGCAGGGTCGTGTTCTGTTCCCCAGGCTGGAACACAATCTCAGCTCATTGTAGCCTAAACCTCCTGGGCTCAAGCGATCCTCCTGCCTCAGCCTACCAAGTAGCTGGGACCACAGGCATGCGCCTCTATGCCCGGCTAATTTTTTATCTTTTTGTAGAGATTGGGTTTCGCCGTGTTGCCCAGGCTAGTCTTGAACTCCTGAGCTCAAGCAGTCCTCCTGCTTTGGCCTCCCGAAGTGCTGGGATTACAGATGTGAGCCACCATGTCCAGCCTGGGCCGTTTTTGTTTTTGTTTTTGTTTTTTTTAATATCTTTTTTTTTTTTTTTTTTTTTTTTTTGGAGACAGAGTCTCGGTCTGTCGCCCAGGCTAGAGTGCAGTGGCCGGATCTCAGCTCACTGCAAGCTCCGCCTCCCGGGTTCACGCCATTCTCCTGCCTCAGCCTCCCGAGTAGCTGGGACTACAGGCGCCCGCCGCCTCGCCCGGCTGGTTTTTTGTATTTTTTTGTAGAGACGGGGTTTCACTGGGTTAGCCAGGATGGTCTTGATCTCCTGACCTAGTGATCCGCCCGTCTCGGCCTCCCAAAGTGCTGGGATTACAGGCTTGAGCCACCGCGCCCGGCCTGTTTTTTTTAATATCTTACAACTCAATAATAAGTAGTTAAACAAAAAGACTTGAACATTTGTTTCAGAAAAGAAAATGTAAGAATGCCCAGTATGCACATGGAAAATTACTCAGTATCTTTAGTTATTAGGGAAATGCAAGTTAAAATCACTGAGATTTTACTACACTGCCAAAATTAAAGACTGATGACACCATGTTATGGCAAGGATGTACAGAGCAGCTGGCAACCTTATCCATTGGAAAACCTTATAACCACTTTGGAAAACAGTTTGGCAGTTTCTTGTAAATGAAATATATATTTACCCTATGACACAGGATTTCCACTTCTAGCTGTTTATCCAACAGCCATGAAAACGTTCATTTATGCAAAGACTTATGCATGAATGTTCATAGCTGTTTTATTCATAGTTTAAAAACTGGAAGCAACCCACATGTCTGTCATACATGAAACAGCATGCCCACAATGGAATACTATCCAGCAGTAAAATGGAGCAAACTACTCATACATAAAATAACCTCACTGCCATTATACTTAGCAAAAGAAGTTTGTATAAAAGATGAAAGAAAGGACAAACAAAACTATACAAGGTTAGGGTCGGGGTGCTTGGGGCCACAGGGGGAGGAAGAGGAGTGATGGAAATGCTGTGTCTGCATTGGAGCAGTGGTTACACAGGTGTATCATTTGTCCAAACTCATCAAACTATACACTTAAAATATGTGCAGCACGTTTTAAGTAAATTTTACTTCTCTGAAGTGAATTGTGTAAATTAGGTACTTATATATTTGGTTTTTCAGCATATCTCTGAGCTGTGAATGAAGAAACTCAGCACCAGAGAACTGAAGTAGTTTGCACATGATAGCACTATTAGTACATGGTAGTCTGCATTCATTTAAAAAGACGTTCAGTCAAGTGTTTTCGTTGTATCATTGTTTAATCTTTTTGTAAGCATTCCAGCTGGGTTACATACGGCTTTTAAGATTTCTTCACCCTAGTAGCTTTAAAAATCAGTATGTTAAAGAAATTTTTTTGTTACTTTTATTGTTTTTGCATTGTTGCAAGCAGTGATTTTAAAAGCTGTCATTGTTTTATAACACATTAATGAAAATTCAGTCATTGAAACTTGGATCTTTCAGATGATCCTCCCATTCTCCACTCCGGGTTCTAGATAGTTTTTCTGGATCTTTCAGTCTAAAGATAGAACTTTTCTTCACCCAGACTAATTTGTAGGAATTTCTTCTTTGGCGTATCATTACAGCACTGTCTCTGTCTTTTTCACCTTGCTTCTTTGGCTCTGTGCTTTTTACCCGTAGCTGTACCTTAATTTTCTCAGAGCTAACATGCCATCATTTTGGATATTTAATACCTTCATTTCTCTCTCTCAGGCATTCCAGCTGTGGCAGCTGCTTCTAAAGCATTCATGCTAAATTTCCTTTGTCTCTAACTAGATTTTGAGATTCACTGTTGTGCTTCTAATTTTATTCAACAAATACTAAATGAGCAACAATGTCTGGCACAATAAATAGGTACATACTCAGTAAACATTGGAGAGCTGGATTAATCTGGTCTTAGTTTGGTGAATTATCTAGATGTAATATATTTCCCATCTTATGTGTTTTCATTTTAATGTGTATGTTCATCAGAGAAATTTCTGATACTTTTGTGGGATTTTTCCTTCTCCATGCCTGATACCCAATGTTAGTCAGAAATAGAGTTGTCATACTCATCTGATACCTTAATGTTTCAGCATCCACCTCCAGATCGACAGGCAGTACCTGGAAGACCGGGCCCCTTTCCCTCCAAGCAGCAAGTAGCTGATGAAGATGAAATATGGAAGCAAAGACGAAGACAACAGTCAGAAATTTCTGCAGCAGTAGAACGTGCTCGTAAACGGCGTGAAGAGGAAGAGCGAAGAATGGAAGAACAAAGGAAGGCGGCTTGTGCAGAGAAACTGAAACGATTGGATGAGAAGCTTGGCATCCTGGAAAAACAACCATCTCCAGAGGAAATTAGGGAAAGGGAGCGAGAAAAAGAACGGGAGCGTGAGAAAGAACTTGAAAAAGAACAAGAACAGGAACGAGAGAAGGAGAGGGAAAAAGAGAGGGAGAGACAGCAGGAAAAGGAGAAAGAGCTGGAGAAGGAGCAGGAAAAACAAAGAGAAATGGAGAAAGAAAGAAAGCAAGAAAAAGAAAAAGAACGGCAGAAAGAAAAGGAAAAAGAACTACAAAAGATGAAAGAACAAGAAAAGGAATGTGAGCTGGAGAAGGAAAGGGAGAAATTAGAGGAGAAAATTGAACCCAGAGAACCTAATTTGGAGCCCATGGTAGAAAAACAAGAAAGTGAAAACAACTGTAATAAAGGTTTGATACTCTTCTTCATTCTCTTTTATAAACTTTACAAAGAGCTTTTTGTTGGTTACAGTTTGGAGGTTGTATATTTTAAATATATGTCATCAAAATAAAAACGATTGTTTTATGATAGCATTTCCAGTACAAAATATGGGCTAGAGCCATGTTTTCTAATTCTGTATATGAACAGACATCCCTGAAGTGTTTCTCAGTTATTAGATGGGCTTCATTTCTGTTTTATCTGCAGAATTGTATTGACTTCCTAGTCACATGTACTGATTCTCCCCCTGCTTTTTTCTGACTCCAAGACATTTAACTAAACAAAATCTCATTTGTTCACATGCATGAATACCTCTAAAACTGAACTGGCATAGAGCTTAATGAGAATGTTGGATTATCATCATTAAATGACTGCACCTAGCTCATAATTTCAGGTTTGCTGTTTAATCAGTTTAAACATGCAAGCTTCCATGGTGTAGTTGATACGCTATTAAACTGTAGTTTCCTAGAGTAATTATACTTTAAAATAAAATTCTTTTTCTAGATCTAATCAACTTTTTTGTTCTTCTCCAAGTTGGCTTGTAGACTGATTAATGGCATTCAAATATAGTATAAAGTCTTGGCAAAGTTAAAGTTCAGGGTTTTTTGTTGTTGTTGTTTTGTTGTTGTTGTTTTTTGAGACAGAGTCTCACTCTGTCTCCAGGCTGGACTGCAATGGTGGAATCTCAGCTCAGTGCAAACTCTGCCTCCCGGGTTCAAGCCATTCTCCTGCCCCAGCCTCCCGAGTAGCTGGGACTACAGGCGTGTTTCACTGCAACCAGCTAATTTTTGTATTTTTAGTAGGGACGGGGTTTCACCATGTTGGCCAGAATAGTCCCGATCTCTTGACCTTGTGATCCGCCTGCCTCGGCCTCTCAAACTACTGGGATTATAGACGTGAGCCACTGCGCCTGGCCTAAAGTTTAGTTATAATGAACGATTTGAATTAAAATAGAAATGCAGTTTTATTTCAGTGTATTTTCTGATGTGGAAATATTGTAAGTTTTCTAACCTGACCTCTCATGCTCTTTTCTACAAGGCACTGCTGCTTAAAATAATAAGAATGTGTTTTTAAAAATAAAGTTTTTATTTATATGCAGGGTTACCTTCAAACTTGGCTCTTAATGTAACCGTAAGAGTATGAGTATTTTATCTTTAATTTTTTTTATGAAATAAAGGCCATATGAAATAAAGGCCATAAAGGCCAAAAAGACCTTCATGGATCATTTGTTAAGACTCTAAGATTTCAGATTTTTTTCGTAGTAATCAATCTAGAGAAACTGTGCTATTGATAGTGGGCTTATATTACATAAGTACTTATGAAGATTGCTCGTAACACCAAAATAGTGAAATAAAGTGTTCACAAGAGAAAGGAAAACATTATCATAGTTTAATAAGTTTTATTTGTGCTTTTATTTTCATTCACATTTTATATATTCTCATGGCGAGCTAATTTTAGCTTGGTTTAACAGTGAGATATACCCATGTGATTTTTCCCCCCTCAATTCTGATACTAGACACATACAATTTTTTTGTTTGTTTTAATGCTCTCTGAGATGTTCTCAAGACACATGTGATTTTAAAGTCAGTGCCTATGTAGCTCTTCTTCTTCCAGTGTATTATTTTCCCTTTCAACGTTCTTTTTTTTTTTTTTTTTTTTTTTGCTGTGTTGCCCAGACTGGTCTCAAATTCCCAGGCTCAAGTGACCCTCTCATCTCAGCCTCCTGAGTAACTGTTATTACAGTCGTGCACCACCATGACCTGCTCACTCTTTTACAACATTCTTAATATTGAATGTAATCCAAGCAATAAAAATGTTATTTGTGATTCTTAACAGCATGCTTTTACATTGGGAGATAATCTTCCATTTTAAATTCATTACTAGTCATTTGAGAAAAGAATTGTAATAAGCATGGCTTTGTAATTGTGACAAATGACATTCTAGAATGAATTATGTTTGAAGATAACTGGTGATCACTCTGTTGTCTTCAGACTTAAACTCATTAGTTTTCCTTATAGATAATAGTCCCTTTATCCAATAAATAACTAAACTCATTAGTCTTCCTTATAGATTATAGTCCCTTTATCTAATAAATAACTAAATAAACCAACATGCTCTCTTTTTAAGTATTTGTAGGCCATTTGTGTTTTCATGTAGATTTTAATGAACTACCAGTAAATACTGACAATTACATTGATGTTTATTGAAACAAAAAATAGGTAGAGTTGGAAATGTTTCATTATTTAAAAAAAAATCAAACATAGATTTTATATGATGAAGCATTTGGATCCCTGCTCTCCATCTCTAAGAATGCAGCTTTTAGGAAATCTAAGGTTTTGATAATCTAATGTTACCTCATTGATAACTACCAATGTTAAAGTAGAAAATAATGTTTTAGGGTGTGGAGGATATTTTCTTCCTCATTAACTTTTATTATACCTCAGTCTGTGTAAAAACCATGTGTTTGATAAGTGTCATAGATGAATACCTTTCACCTTTTCTTTGAGCAGAGGAGGAACCCGTTTTCACTAGACAAGACAGCAATCGCAGTGAAAAGGAAGCCACACCAGTGGTGCATGAAACAGAACCAGAATCAGGGTCTCAACCTCGGCCGGCTGTATTATCTGGCTATTTCAAACAGTTTCAGAAGTCTTTACCTCCACGATTCCAGCGGCAGCAGGTAATGATAAAAATATTTTATCATGTATGTCTGATTGAAATGGTTATTATGTAATAATCTGGGAAATTAGACATAAAACTTATAATGCATAAAGCACACAGAGTTCCCTTGAAATTATTTTTCTTTGTAAATAAAAGTTAATGTGGGTTTTACCTTGACCTTCTGTGTCATTCCTTTTGATCTTCTGCCTCATTTATAGACACCATCTTCCATTTCTAGGAGATAGATTATACAGTGCTTGAGTATAAGGTAAAATGTTACAGTTCATCTTTCAGTCTTTTGTCTTGCCAACTCTGTTAAATATCTTTTGAACTCTTACTTTTCCTTCAAGGATTCAAAACAGGTGATTATTTTGTGATATGATTGATTATATTAATTTGTCATGTGGAACTAAAATCTCAAGATATGGGATCTTTTTCAGGAACAGATGAAACAGCAGCAGTGGCAGCAGCAGCAACAGCAAGGTGTACTTCCACAGACTGTTCCTTCACAACCATCCAGTAGTTCTGTCCCTCCTCCACCACACAGACCTCTTTATCAGCCTATGCAGCCTCATCCTCAGCATTTGGCTTCTATGGGTTTTGATCCAAGGTGGCTCATGATGCAGTCCTACATGGATCCTCGAATGATGTCAGGCAGACCTGCTATGGATATTCCACCCATTCATCCTGGTCAGTTGAATTTGCATTTATAGTTTTACAGGATCAAAATTTTTTTTTCTCTGCTTTGAGTTTCAGTTCCTTTGAGAGTTGTAATCTAGGAAAAACTTAAACCTCTAGATTTTTAATCAAAATTATGTAACTTTCAGCATCAAGTAATTAAATATCTGACACTCATATTGCTTATGTGGCAAGAACAAAATACTACTTCATTTCTGTTTTGTGAGTATTATTTAAAACTTCAGATGGAAATAATTATGTCTTATTAACAGTATCTGTTATTGGCTACATTGTTTTTCTTCTTTAAAGTGTTTTCGGCATTTGAATTTTGTCCATACATTATATCTGTTCTTTTTCAAGTTCCTCTTCCATCATTTACCAACCTAACACTTGCATTTCCTTATAGGTTAGAGGGAAAAAAAAAAGTGAATTTAGTAGTCTTTTATGGAATCCATCAGAATAAATCTAGATAATCTATTACCAAAATGTTACAGAGGAAAATTTAGGGATGATAAGCTGATCACAAATCATGATTTTTAAATTTATACTGGTATTTGGAAATTTAAGTGGCATATTTTGTAGAATATTGACCAACTAAGGTAGGTTAATGGAATTTAGGAAAGAATTTTCTCTGGAAGTTATGGTATAATTTTCATGATGTTTGTATTGACATCCAGAGTCACAGTACTTGGTGTCTGATTTTTATATGCATAATATTTTATTTCTTTTGAAGTGAAACAGGCCGCTATTGTGATTTTGCTGATTTTGCTTCCTCAGTTCTTAAATGCAATTTTTATTTAACAGCAGTGATAAAATTTCATTCACAGAACAACCCTTACATAATTTCCACCAATCTTTTACTCAGGAAAAAAATGCTTTTAATATGGAGAATTCCATGTAACAATTAGTAATCTGTATTATATGTCTATCATGATTTTGTTTCTTTCATTTTTCAAAAGCCTCATTTCACCTTTTTCTCAACTTTCGTTACAGGAATGATTCCTCCTAAACCGTTAATGAGAAGAGACCAGATGGAAGGGTCACCAAACAGTTCTGAGTCATTTGAGCATATAGCTCGATCTGCAAGAGATCATGCAATTTCTCTTTCTGAGCCTCGTATGCTGTGGGGGTCAGATCCCTATCCTCATGCTGAGCCTCAACAAGCAACTACTCCCAAAGCAACAGAAGAGCCTGAGGATGTAAGGTAATAAATTATTTCAATTTAATAGACTATACAGAATATTTTGGTAAAAGGAAAACTGTATAGTGTTTCTGAAGATCATTCCAATTTAGGACTGAAGCATAAATCTGGTTTCCTTCTATTTAATTTAGCATACTGCACTTACTCTTTGGACATATTCTCTGTATTCATTAGGGCATTTTGTAACCTGGTTTTGTACTCAATTGTATGCTGTAATTTAGTATTAGATGTTGAAATTGGTAGGTTCTTTTTTGAGATAGGAACTTGCTCTGTTTCTCAGGCTGGAGTGCGGTGGTGTGATCTCGGCTCACTGCAGCCTTCACCTCCCAGGCTCAAGTGATCGACTCACCTCAGCTTCCTGAGTAGCTGGGACTATACGCGTACACCACCACACCGTGCTAATCTTTGTTTTTGTTTGTTTGTTTTTTGTTTTGAGACAGAGTCTTGCTCTGTCTCCCAGGCTGGAGTGCAGTGGTGCGATCTCAGCTCACTGCAAGCTCCGCCTCCCAGGTTCACGCCATTCTCCTGCCTCAGCCTCCCGAGTAGCTGGGACTACAGGCACCCACCACCACGCCCGGCTAATTTTTTGTATTTTTAGTAGAGACAGGGTTTCACCATGTTAACCAGGATGGTCTCGATCTCCTGACCTTGTGATAATCTTTGTATTTTTTATAGAGATGGGGTTTTGCCATGTTGCCCAGGCTAGTCTTGAACTCCTAGGCTCAAGCAGTCTGCCTGCCTTGACCTTCCAAAGTGCTGGGATTACAGGCGTGAACCATCATGTGCAGCCATTTGGGATGTCTTTATTGTAGAGTAGGTGTAAAGAAATTTAAGTGTATCTACAATGCTTATATAATCTAGCTAGATGTAATTTTTCCATTTTAACAGTATTTTAGGGAACATTTTTAAGGCCAAGATAAGGAGAAATATAATAATACAAAGTTGACTTTGAAATGGCACACAATTGGTGATGACTGAAATAATTTATAGCCATCCAGTTAGAACTTCCTGCCCTTTAATGGGGTGTGTTTTTTTTGTAATGTTTTATAATTATTTGTAATTAATTGGGACAGATAAGCTTACTCTAGTGTACTCTTTCATTCTAGGTGGAAATTACTAATCTTGATAGATTAGAAATTCACATCAGCATGGTCTTAACTTTATTTTTTATTTTTATTTTTTGAGAAGGGTCTCGCTCTGTCAGCCAGGCTGGAGTGCAGTGATGTAATCACAGCTCACTGCAGCCTTGACCTCCCAGGCTCAAGTGATCTTCCCACCTCAGCCTCCTGAGTAGCTGGGACTAAGGCATGTAGTACCATACCAGGCTAATTCTTGTATTTTTTATAGAGACAGAGTTTTGTCATATGGCCCTGACTGGTCTCAAACTCCTGGGCTCAAGTGATCCTCCTGCCTCCCAGAGTGCAAGGATTACAGGCGTGAGCCCCTACTCCAGGCCCTTTATTGTTTTATGTTTTATTTTTTATTTTTTTTTGAAGCGGAGTTTCACTTTTGTTGCCCAGGCTGGAGTGCAATGGCACCATCTCAGCTCACCACAGCCTCCGCCTCCCGGGATGAAGCGATTCTCCTGCCTCAGCCTCCTGAGTAGCTGGGATTACAGGCATGTGCCACCATGCCCAGCTGATTCTGTATTTTTAGTAGAGATGTGGTTTCTCCATGTTGGTCAGGCTGGTCTCAAACTCCCTACCTCAGGTGATGCGCCCACCTCGGCCTTCCAAAGTGAGGATTGGGATTACAGGCATGAGCCACCACACCCAGCCCCATTTGTGTTTGTGGTAGAAACCACTTAGAACATTAGATCTATCCTCTTAACAAAAATTTAATTGTATAGTACCATGTAGTTAACTGTAAACACAATGTTATACAGCAGATCTGCAGAACATTTTTTTATCTTGCATGACTGAAACTTTATACCTATTTCCTATTTTTACCTTCACCTGTATTTCCTATATTATACCTATACCTATATTTCCTATTTCTGCCTACTCCTAGCCCCTGGCAGCCACCATTATGGTTTCTGCTTTGATGAGGTTGATTACTTCACGTTCCTCATGTAAGGTATTTGTCCTGACTGACTGACTTCACTTAAGCATAATGTCCTCAGGGTTTATCCATGTTGTAGCATATGACACTATTTCCTTCTTTTTTATCCCTGAATAATATTCTGTTGTATGTGTATACCACATTTTCTTTATCCATTCAGCTATTGGATATTTAGGCTGTTTCCACCTCTTGGCTACTGTGAGTAATTCTCCTCTAAACTTTTTATATAGCGAGAGAAAGATTCTCATTATGGTTAAGAGTCTTTGCTTTCTGTTTTAGAGGTATTATTTTGCTATATACTTCACGTGGGGAAGATTGCTTTGTTGGTTATACCTTTGAATTCTTATCATCATAGGTCTGAAGCTGCGTTGGACCAGGAACAGATTACTGCTGCTTATTCTGTAGAACATAATCAATTAGAGGCCCATCCAAAGGCAGACTTTGTCAGAGAATCAAGTGAGGCAGAAGTACAAAAGTTTTTAAGCAGATCTGTGGAAGATGTTAGACCTCACCATACTGATGCAAATAATCAATCTGCTTGTTTTGAAGCACCTGATCAAAAGACCTTACCCACTCCACAAGAGGAGCGGATTTCAGCTGTAGAAAGTCAGCCTTCCCGGAAAAGGAGTGTTTCCCATGGATCTAACCATATGCAAAAACCAGATGAGCAGAGAAGTGAACCATCTGCAGGCATTCCTAAAGTAACCAGCAGATGCATTGATTCAAAAGAACCAACAGAAAGGCCAGAGGAGAAACCAAAAAAGGAAGGCTTTATACGATCTTCCGAAGGACCAAAACCTGAAAAAGTATATAAATCTAAATCAGAAACTCGTTGGGGCCCACGACCAAGCTCCAACAGAAGGGAAGAAGGTAATGATAGACCTGTGAGAAGATCAGGTCCCATTAAAAAACCTGTACTTAGAGATATGAAAGAGGAACGGGAACAGAGGAAGGAGAAAGAAGGAGAAAAGACCGAAAAGGTGACTGAAAAAGTAGTTATAAAGCCTGAAAAGACGGAAAAGAAGGATCTTCCTCCTCCCCCACCACCACCTCAGCCACCAGCACCGATTCAGCCACAGTCAGTTCCACCACCAATTCAACCAGAAGCAGAGAAATTTCCTTCAACAGAAACTGCAACTTTGGCTCAAAAACCATCTCAGGATACTGAGAAGTCTCTGGAACCTGTGAGTACTGTTCAGGTAGAGCCTGCAGTTAAGACTGTAAACCAACAGCCTGTGGCAGCACCAATAGTCAAAGAAGAAAAACAACCTGAGAAAGTCATCAGCAAAGACCTTGTTATAGAGAGGCCTCGACCAGATTCAAGACCAGCAATTAAAAAAGAATCAACTTTACCTCCCAGGACCTACTGGAAAGAAGCTAGAGATAGAGATTGGTTTCCAGATCAAGGATACAGAGGTCGAGGCCGAGGTGAATATTACTCCAGAGGTCGAAGCTATAGAGGTTCTTATGGAGGGCGTGGCAGGGGTGGTAGGGGACACACTCGAGATTATCCTCAGTATAGAGACAATAAGCCAAGAGCAGAGCATGTACCCTCAGGGCCTCTCAGACAGCGAGAAGAAAGTGAAACACGGAGTGAGAGCTCCGATTTTGAAGTTGTCCCCAAAAGACGACGACAGCGGGGTTCAGAGACTGACACAGACAGTGAAATTCATGAAAGTGCAAGCGACAAGGATAGTTTAAGTAAAGGCAAACTTCCCAAAAGAGAGGAACGGCCTGAAAACAAAAAACCTATGAAGCCTCAATCTTCTTTCAAGCCTGATAATCATGTTCGAATAGATAATAGACTGCTAGAAAAGCCTTATGTAAGGGATGACGATAAATCTAAACCAGGCTTTCTTCCTAAAGGAGAGCCTACAAGGAGAGGCAGAGGGGGAACATTCAGGCGTGGTGGGAGGGATCCTGGAGGCCGTCCATCACGCCCTTCCACTTTACGAAGACCAGCTTATCGGGACAATCAGTGGAACCCAAGGCAGTCAGAAGTTCCTAAACCAGAAGATGGAGAGCCACCAAGAAGACACGAGCAGTTTATTCCTATAGCAGCAGATAAACGACCTCCAAAATTTGAGCGAAAATTTGACCCAGCTAGAGAAAGGCCTCGAAGGCAGCGTCCTACCCGACCACCAAGGCAAGACAAACCACCTCGATTTAGACGGCTAAGAGAGAGGGAGGCTGCTTCAAAATCAAATGAGGTGGTAGCAGTGCCCACAAATGGCACAGTTAATAATGTGGCTCAAGAACCAGTTAATACGATTGGGGATATTTCTGGGAATAAGACACCAGATTTATCTAATCAGAACTCTTCAGATCAGGCAAATGAAGAATGGGAAACAGCTTCTGAAAGCAGTGATTTCAATGAGAGGCGAGAGAGGGATGAAAAAAAAAATGCTGACTTGAATGCACAAACAGTTGTAAAGATTGGAGAGAATGTTTTACCGCCAAAGAGGGAAATTGCAAAGAGAAGTTTTTCAAGTCAGAGACCAGTAGATCGTCAGAATCGACGTGGCAACAATGGTCCACCCAAATCAGGAAGGAATTTCTCAGGTCCTAGAAATGAAAGGAGAAGTGGTCCACCATCAAAAAGTGGGAAGAGAGGGTGAGTACTTTGTTTTAAATATAGTTGCTTCCGCACCTTTAAAGAAGCTTAAAAGTAGAGTTCTTGGTTGAAGAGCCAGTCTAGATAAAGGACCAAAAAACATTGTTCTTCCCAAATGCTTTATTCTCTGTTCTCAAAGTGTAAGGGTGCTTAAGGAAGAGAGGCTAAGGTGTCTTAGGAGTCTTTCCCTGCTAAGTTACATTTTCCAGAAGAGTCCTCTTGGAAACTTGTAGCTTTGGGAAAATGTACGCATCTAGGGAGGGACATGTACGGTGTCCTTATTTGGTAAGTATCTGATGAGTAACCCTCCCTTCTTTCTCAGTTTCTCCTTATAAACCTCTAGTGCTACACAGGTGTCCTCCGAGGTTTAAATTAATGTTATAACCGTATACTTTATCACTCAATACTGGTTTCTTGAGAATTAGTGTTGAACATTAAGGATAAATTGTATTCTTATCTTGGGTTGCGAATCTATAATCAACAATCATCTATAGAGAGGCCCAGAAAACAAATCCCTGTTCTACTGCCAAGGACACCAGTAACATAATTGCCATGGCAATGGATTTTTTTTAAGAATTTTTCTCAAGTAAGCTAAACTTGGCCTGTTTTTTTAAGTATTAAGATGTTGGGCTGGGCGCAGTGGCTCACACCTGTAATCCCAGCACTTTGGGAGGCCGAAGCACGAGGTCCTCACACAAGGTCAGGAGATTGAGACCATCCTGGCTAACACAGTGAAACCCCGTCTCTACTAAAAATACAAAAAATTAGCCAGGCATGGTGGCAGGCGCCACCGGGAGGCGGAGCTTGCAGTGAACTGAGATCGTGCCACTGCACTCCAGCCTGGGCCACAGAGCAAGACTCCGTCTCAAAAAAAAAAAAAAAAAAAAGACGTTGGTTATAGTAAGCTAGTATTGATTTCTTTAGTATTAGAAAGCATTATAAAGTAGCAGTTAAGATTCAGAATGCCTAGGTTCAAAATCTAGGCTCTGATACTTTCTAGTTGCTTACCCTTTGCATCCTCACCGGTAAAATGGGGAGAAAATAATAGCACTTAATGTGTGAAGATACTAAGATGATACTTGTGATGCACTTAATACTTGGTATATAGTAAGTAATCATTATTATGTGTGCCCTGCTTTTAGAGCAATTGCCAGGTTTGCAGCCTGAGCTGATAAGAATTTAAGAATTTATTTGGACTGTATGGTATTAATCTGAGTTCCTTAGGTTTACATACTTAGCACTTCAGGTTACTATACTCGTAAGGTATATTTGTCTGTTTTCTGTTGATATAACTAAATACCTGAGACTGGGTAATTTATAAAGAAAAGAAATGTATTTCTTGCATATCTCTTGGCTGCAAAGTCCAAGGTTGAGGGGGCCACATCTTGTGATGGCCTTCTTGTTGGTAGAGACTCTGCAGAGTCCCAAGGCACCATGCTTATCACATGGTGAGGGGGCTCACAAGAGATGGCAGGACTGGCTTTTATAACAGACTCATTCATGATAACTAACCAACTCCCTTGATAACCCATTCATTAACCTGTTAAGGATCAATCCATTCAGAAGGGCAGAGCCCTCATGACATAATCACCTCCCAGAGTTCTCACCGCTCACCACTGCTGCACTGGCATTAGGGACCAAGTTTCCAACACATGAACGTTTTCTTTTCTTTTTTTTTTTTCTGATGGGGCAGGTGGGGGATGGAGTCTCACTGTCACCCAGGCTGTAGTACAGTGGCACAATCTTGGCTCACTGCAACCTCCACCCCCCTGGGTTCAAGCATTTCTCCTGGCTCAGCCTCTCTAGTGGCTGGGATTACAGGCGTGCACTACCATGCCCAGCTAATTTTTGTATTTTTAGAAGAGACAGGGTTTCACCATGTTTGCTAGGCTGGTCTCGAGCTTCTGGCCTCAGGTGATCTGCTCACTTCAGCCTCCCAGAGTGCCGGCCCCACACATGAACTTTTGAGGGATACGTTCAAACCACAGCATTAGAGAAGATATACTTGCTCTTCCAGATAATTTAGAAAGAGGAAATTTTTACTTGGAATTTGATTCCCTTAAAATTCCAAGAGAATCAGGATAACCAAAATAAATAGAATAGTTTATTTCCTGTAACCAAACAATTAGAATTTTAAGTAACAATACTCAAAGTTTTGATATGATTTTTGTGCCATGTAAATCTCAACTAAGTAGCAAGATTTTTGTGCCACCTAGATAGGTAGCAACAACTTTGAACCTATGGAAATGGCAGTGACGATTATAATTAAATGTTTTATAAGAGCACCATGTAGAAGAAATGAAGTCATTCCTAAAATGTTTGAGGTTATGGCCAGGGACATGGTAAGCTTTTATCTTGAGTAATACTATAGGCTAGGATGAAAATGTATTAGTAAACCCATTTCCCATGATCCTTTTCACTTGGAAATTTTAAAAAATCAACCTGAAATTATTCTTTTAGGAAATAAGAACTGTGGGGGATACATTTGGTTTGTGAAGTGAATTATTTCTATATTAAGGTTTTTAAAATAATTATATCAATGTGTAAATCTGATTACTTTTTTTAAATCTACATAGTTGTGAATATAGAATGCTTTTTAAAAATTTTTATTTTCATATGCTGCCCACTTTTGGAGAGCATCCATTTGTGAATACTTTGAACTTGCTTGGATCACAGAAATGTTCTATAAACAGTGTTAATTAGCTCATTTATAATATGATAGACAAATAGATTCTTTAAGAACTTCAGGTATAATTAGAATTCTAGAATTTAATTGCTGGAAAGAACTCTAGGGAGCTAGTCTACTTTCTTGGGAAACCCAGTTTTAGTAAGGTTGTATTCAACAAAAGTCACTAATGCTTGTTTGGTTACAGTTAGTTTTCTATCCCAGCAGTGTTTCATCTTAGAATGAACTTTAGAAACTGCCAATAAGAGCATTTTTCTTTTGTTCGGATAGGTGGAAATAGTAATACCTCAAGTCATCTTTTTGTAGGCCATTTGATGACCAGCCTGCAGGCACAACTGGGGTTGACCTCGTCAATGGCAGCTCTGCACACCATCAGGAAGGAGTACCCAATGGTACAGGACAAAAGAACTCCAAAGATTCTACTGGGAAAAAAAGAGAAGACCCCAAACCAGGTCCTAAAAAACCTAAAGAGAAAGTGGATGCTCTGTCTCAGTTTGATCTCAACAATTATGCAAGTATGTCTTAGGTTTCTTTCATTTTATTTATTTATTTGTTACATTTTAAAATGTAGATGCCACAATTAAAGAAGTTTTCCAAGAAGGAAAGAGTTGGACATTCAAGGTATACATAGTGGCTGATTATGAAATACTAACTAATTGAACTTAAACTAAAATAACTCCAGCTTTTAGTGTAGCCTTGAATGCTTAATAAAATTTTTGTTAAAAATAATCCAGTAGCATTGCACTGTTCTTCCAAAAAAGAGGAAGAAAATAACACTCTAGTTTGCCAGATTTGAGAAAGCACAGAAATTTGATTCTTAGTTATATTGGTATAGATGTATTATTAAAAACAAAAGGAACTAAATGTTAAACTTGGTGAATTATGTCCTTGGTAAAATTGGTGTCTAAGATACAGCAAATACAAAATAAATAATAGGACAAGAGGCAGTGTCACTGTGGGTAACTGGGAAAGCCATGAAGTAATAGAGGATCAAATGTGAAGGATAATACAAGCAACAAGAAAATACTAGATGAGGAAACAGGCAAGGAGTATCTGTGTATAGACATTTATACATGTCAAATGTACTATTTGCCATTCATTTGGATGAAACTGGAAATACTGAATAAAATCGAGATATTTACTAAGTTAAGACCAGATAGCTCAGATAGTAGTAATAATAGTAGTAATAGGAAAGTTGGGTTAGTTGCGGTTATTCTAGTATGAGAGATGTAGATGAGGTTTTTCTTTCATCTGCCTAATGGTTATTTGTACATATTAAGCCCTGATTTGAGCACAGCTCATGGACATTATTTTTTGACCAGTGGTTCTCAAAGCGTGGTCCCCACATCATCAGCATTACCTGGAAATTTGTGAGCAATGCAAATTCTTCATTGTTTGTTTGTTATGAGACAGAGTCTTACTCTGTTGCCCAGGCTGGTGTGCAGTGACACAATCTCGGCTCACTGCAACATCTGCATCCCAGACTCAAGCAATTCCCCAGCCTCAGCTTCCCAAGTAGCTGGAACTACAGGCATGAGCCACCATGTCCAGCTAATTTTTTGTTGTCGAAGAAATGGGTTTTCGCCATGTTGTCCAGGGTGGTCTCGAACTCCTGAGCTTAAGCCATCCGCCCGCCTTGGCCTCCCAAAGTGCTGGGATGACAGGCGTGAGCCACTAGGCCCGGCGCAGTGGCTCAGGGCTGTCATCCCAGCACTTTGGGAGGCCGAGTTGGGTGGATCACCTGAGGTCAGGAGTATGCGACCAGCCTGACCAACATGGAGAAACCTCGTCTCTACTAAAAATACAAAATTAGCCAGGCATGGTGGCACTTGCCTGTTAAAAAAAAAAAAAAAAGACATAAAAACAGATAAAAACTATATTTCTGAAGTGGTGATAGAAATTAAGCTATTCACTTCAACTCATTAAAGTTATCTTTAAGAGTTAGTCACCTTTAGTTCTTTTTCCTGGTAACATTATTTTTAAGTAATATGCCTAACCTAAAATGGTAAAAAGAAAGAGGGCACTGGAAACTAAAATGTAGTGTTCAAATTTTCCATAAATGCTACATGTAGTTGAGTGAAATAAGGAAGTTGAAATAATAAGATAGGCTTTACGCACACACATTTTAGTGTAAGTGAAAAACTGAGATGATATTAGAATTATGATGAGGTCTTTCCATCAGTCTGAAGTAATGTGTGCATGACATCCTTTGAAGTGTTTGACTCAGACCTTTCATTGAAATGAGAATATGCTTCATTTTACAGAGTTCATGATTTTTAAAAGGATTTTAAAAACAAGTAGACTTGTCTTATAAATCAGAATCAACTGGGGTTTTTTTTCTTTTGAAATCAAATTTCCTTTTTTTTTTTTTTTTTTTTTTTTTTTTTTGAGACGGAGTCTTACTCTGTGGCCCAGGCTGGAATGCAGTGGCATAATCTCAGCTCACTGCAACCTCCACCTCCCCAGTTCAAATGATTCTCCTACCTCAGCCTTCTGAATAGTTGGGACTACATGCGCGTGCCACTATGCCCAGCTAATTTTTTTTGTATTTTTAGTAGAGACAGGGTTTTACCATGTTGGCCAGGCTAGCCGTGAACTCCTGACCTCATGTGATCTGCCTTCCTTGGCCTCCCAAGGTGCTGGGATTACAGGTGTGAGCCACCATGCCCAGCCAGTTTCTAAGGAGTGAAAGCCAGTAGTCATTTTTCATTTCATCTCTCAGTGTATGTTAATGCTAAGTTTTAACTATTTTAGAAGAATTGTTTGTAGATAGTTTCTCTCACCACTTCCCTGATCATACCTATGTTGCTATACCTAACAAGTATCACCTTCCCTTGTTGCTGTACCCAACAAGTTATCACCATCCTGAATTGTATACTTATTGTTTCCAAGAAAAATATTTTTATTGTATGTGTAATTTCCAATTAAAATATTGTATATTGTTTGAAAATTAAATAATTTCTTTAAATTGCTTCACTCTTTCTCGATACTTACACTTATTGTTCAGATATTATACCTATAATAAAAAATTACATTACCTGAAGTAATTTAATTTTTCTTGGAAATATTATTTGATGGATTTATAGTTCACGTACTGACTGGGATATAGGATAATTTTAAGATAGACAAAGTAATGGTTAGTGGGAAAAGAAGTTGAAAAATGATCTTGAGTTATTCATCACCTAGATGATTTTGGTATGTGTTCACCTATGCCATCTTACATTCACGCACAGCTTACACATTTATTTATTTTAATTGATTGAGACAGGGTCTCGCTCTCCCAGGCTGGAGTGCGGTGGCATGATCTCAGCTCACTGCCGTCTCAACCCCTCCAACTGAAGTCATTCTCCTACCTCAGACTCCCGAGTAGCTGGGACCACAGGCGTGCACCTAGCTAATTTTTACATTTTTTCTAGAGACAGGGTTTCACTACGTTGCCCATAACACATTTATTTTTTAAAACTCCACACTGTAGACAAGGGTCTACATAAAACAGAGACATTAAGAGTCATAAGACCATCTAGGCCGGTCATCTTACCTTAAATCAGCTTATTTCGTTTTTTAAAACATTATTTATTTATTTATATGTTTGGTTTTAAAGTAGAGACAGGGTCTCCCCATGTTGCCCAGGCTGGTGTGAAACTGTTGGCCTCAAATGATCCTCCCACTTCGGCCTCCCAATATGCTGAAGCACTAAGCCAGTTTATTTCATTTTTTGAAAAAGAAAAATAATAGTAACAGCCACCTCTTAGAATGGTTAGATGCAAATGAGGTAGAATGTTTTGTGGATCTTTTAAAGCACTATACAGATCTGAGGCTAAGAGATAGAGGTTAGTTCATAGGAAAATTTTGATTTTGTTTCTTTTTTAAGGCATTACCACTATATTACTTAACTATATCATTTAAAACGATATTTTTAGGATTTTTTGGACAGAGTCGCACTCTGTCACTCAGGCTGGGATGCAGTGGCATGGTCTCAGCTCATTGCAACCTCCACCTTCCAGGTTCAAATGATTCTTGTGCTTCAGCCTCCCAAGTATCTGGGACTACAGGTGTATACCACCACACTCGTCTAATTTTGGTATTTTTAGTAGAGAGAGGGTTTTGTCATGTTGGCCATGCTGGTCTCGAACTTCTGGCCTCAAGCAGTATGCCCATCTTGACCTCCAAAAGTGTTGGGATTACAGACGTGAGACACTGCACCTGGCCAGTTTTAGGATTTTTATTTTTAACTTTTAAGTGTATGAAATCTTTTCAAATCTTTACAATGAATGGCCATGCTATAGGGTGGGAAACATTTGAAAAACAGAAAATATCTTAAATCCTTTTCCACACCCACAGGTGTTGTTATAATTGATGATCATCCTGAAGTAACAGTAATTGAAGATCCCCAGTCAAATTTGAATGATGATGGTTTTACTGAAGTGGTATCCAAAAAACAACAAAAACGTTTACAGGATGAAGAACGCCGAAAGAAGGAAGAACAAGTCATACAGGTTTAAATCTGGTTTCAACTTGTTGCTGGTTATTTACATTTGTTGCCCAAAGTGTATCAGCAAATGTTCAAGGTTTTTATCTACTTGTAATGTCAAGACTGTATTCATTATTCAGGTGTTAAGAGTGACATCATCTTCCCAACTTTAAATCATTTTGACCGGAATCAAAGGAAATTTTAAATAAAATATAAGGACTGTAGCTCCTTATATTTTGACTTATAGCAAAGACCATCTTTTTTTTCTTTTTTTTTTTTTATACTTTAAGTTCTAGGGTACATGTGCACAACGTGCAGGTTTGTTACATATGTATTCATGTGCCATGCTGGTATGCTGCACCCATTAACTCATCATTTACATTAGGTATTTCTCCTAATGCTATCCCTCCCTCCTCCTCCATCCCACAACAGGCCCTGGTGTGTGATGTTCCCCTCTGTGTCCAAGTGTTCTCATTGTTCAGTCCCCACCTATGAGTGAAAACGTGCAGTGTTTGGTTTTCTGTCCTTGCGATAGTTTGCTGAGAATGATGGTTTCCAGCTTCATCCATGTCCCTACAAAGGACATGAACTCATCCTTTTTTATGGCTGGATGGTATTCCATGGTGTATATGTGCCACATTCTCTTAATCCAGTCTGTCATTGATGGACATTTGAGTTGGTTCCAAGTTTTTGCTATTGTGAATAGTACTGCAGTAAACATACATGTGCTGTGTCTTTATAGCAGCATGGTTTATAATCCTTTGGGTATATCCCCAGTAATGGGATGGCTGGGTCACATGGTATTTCTAGTTCTAGATCCTTGAGGAATCACCACACTGTCTTCCACAGTGGTTGAACTAGTTTATACTCCCACCAACGGTGTAAAAGTGTTCCTGTTTCTCCACATCCTCTCCAACACCTGTTATTTCCTGACTTTTTAACGATTGCCATTCTAACTGGTGTGAGTTGGTATCTCACTGTGGTTTTGATTTGCATTTCTCTGATGGCCAGTGATGATGAGCATTTTTTCATGTGTCTGTTGGCTGCATAAATGTCTTCTTTTGAGAAGTGTCTGTTCATATCCTTTGCCCACTTCTGATGGGGTTGTTTGATTTTTTTCTAGTAAATTTGTTTTAAGTTCTTTGTAGATTCTGGATATTAGCCCTTTGTCAGATGGGTAGATTGCAAAAATTGTCTCCCATTCTATAGGTTGCCTGTTCATGCTGATGGTAGTTTCTTTTGCTGTGCAGAAGCTCTTTAGTTTAATTAGATCCCATTTGTCTGTTTTGGCTTTTGTTGACATTGCTTTTGGTGTTTTAGTCATGAACTCCTTGACTATGCATTTGTCCTGAATAGTATTGCCTAGGTTTTCTTCTAGGGTTTTTATGGTTTTAGGTCTAGCATTTAAGTCTTTAATCCATCTTGAATTAATTTTTGCATAAGTCGTAAGGAAGGGATCCAGTTTCAGCTTTCTACATATGGCTAGCCAGTTTTCCCAGCACTATTTATTAAATAGAGAATCGTTTTCCCATTTCTTGTTTCTGTCAGGTTTGTCAAAGATCAGATGGTTGTAGATGTGTGGTATTATTTCTGAGGCCTCTGTTCTGTTCCGTTGGTCTGTATCTCTGTTTTGGTACCAGTACCATGCTGTTTTGATTACTATAGCCTTGTGGTATAGTTTGAAGTTGGGTAGCGTGATGCCTCCAGCTTTGTTTTTTTTGCTTAGGATTGTCTTGGCAATGCAGGCTCTTTTTTGTTTCTGTATGAACTTTAAAGTAGTTTTTTCCAATTCTGTGAAGAAAGACATTGGTAGCTTGATGGGGATGGCTTTGAATCTATAAATTACCTTGGGCAATATGGCCATTTTCATGATATTGATTCTTCCTATCCGTGAACATGGAATGTTCTTCCATTTGTTTGTGTCCACTTTTATTTCGTTGAGCAGTGGTTTCTAGTTCTTGAAGACGTCCTTCACATCCCTTGTTAAGTTGGATTCCTAGGTATTTTATTTTCTTTGAAGCAATTGTGAATGGGAGTTCACTCATGATGTGGCTCTCTGTCTGTTATTGGTGTATAAAAATGCTTGTGATTTTTGCACATTGATTTTGTATCCTGAGACTTCGCTGAAGTTGCTTATCAGCTTAAGGAGATTTTGGGCTGAGACGATGGGGTTTCCTAAATATACAATCATGTCATCCGCAAACATGGACAGTTTGACTTCCTGTTTTCCTAATTGCTACCCTTTATTTCTTTCTCCTGCCTGATTGCCCTAGCCAGAACTTCCAACACTGTGTTGAATAGGAGTGGTGAGAGAGGGCGTCCCTGTCTTGTGCCAGTTTTCAAAGGGAATGCTTCCAGTTTTTTGCCCATTTAGTATGATACTGGCTGTGGGTTTGTCATAAATAGCTCTTATTATGTTGAGATACATTCCGTCAATACCTAGTTTATTGAAAGTTTTTGGCATGAAGGGCTGTTAAATTTTGTCGAAGGCCTTTTCTGCATTTATTGAGATAATGTAGTTTTTGTCTTTGCTTCTGTTTATGTGATAAATTACGTTTATTGATTTGCATGTGTTGAACCAGCCTTACATCCCAGGAATGAAGCCAACTTGATCTTGTTAGATAAGCTTTTTGATGTGCTGCTGGATTTGGTTGACAAGTATTTTGTTGAGGATTTTCACATCGATGTTCATCAGGGATACTGGTCTAAAATTATATTTTTTGTGTGTGTCTACCAGGCTTTGGTATCAGGATGATGCTGGCCTCATAAAATGAGTTAGGGAGGATTCCCTCTTTTTCCATTGATTGGAATAGTTTCAGAAGGAATGGTACTAGCTCCTCTTTGTACCTCTGGTAGAATTCAGCTCTGAATCCGTCTGGTCCTGGAGTTTTTTTGGTTGGTAGGCTATTAATTATTGCCTCAGTTTCAGAGCCTGTTACTGGTCTATTCAGGGATTCAGATTCTTCCTGGTTTAGTCTTGGGAGGGTGTATGTGTCCAGGAATGTATCCATTTCTTCTAGAGTTTCTAGTTTATTTGCATAGAGGTGTTTATAGTATTCTCTGATGGTAGTTTGTATTTCCGTGGGATAGGTGGTGATATCCTCTTTATCATTTTTTATTGTGTCTGTTTGATTCTTCTCTCTTTTCTTCTTTATTGGTCTTGCTAGCAGTCTATCAATTTTGTTAATCATTTCAAAAAACCAGCTCCTGGATTCATTGATTTTTTTTGAAGGGTTTTTTTTGTCTCTGTCTCCTTCAGTTCTGCTCTGATCTTAGTTATTTCTTGCCTTCTGCTAGCTCTGAATTTGTTTGCTGTCACTTTCCTAGTTCTTTTAATTGTGATGTTGGGGTGTCGATTTTAGATCTTTCCTGCTTTCTCTTGTGGGCATTTGGTGCTATAAATTTCCCTCTACACGCTGCTTTCATTGTGTCCCAGAGATTCTAGTATGTTGTGTCTTTGTTCTCATTGGTTTCAAAGAACATCTTTATTTCTGCCTTCATTTCGTTATGTACCCAGTAGTCATTCAGGAGCAGGTTGTTCAGTTTCCATGTAGTTGAGCGGTTTTGAGTGAGTTTCTTAATCCTGAGTTCTAGTTTGATTGCACTGTGGTCTGAGAGACAGTTTGTTGTGATTTCTGTTCTTCTACATTTGCTGAGGAGTGCTTCCAACCATGTGGTCAATTTTGGAATAAGTGCAGTGTGGTGCTGAGAAGAATGTATATTCTGTTGATTTGGGGTGGAGAGTTCTGTACAAGTCTATTAGGTCCACTTGGTGCAGAGCTGAGTTCAAGTCCTGGATATCCTTGTTAACCTTCTGTCTTGTTGATCTAATATTGACAGTGGGGTGTTAAAGTCTCCTGTTATTATTGTGTGGGAGTCTAAGTCCCTTTGTAGGTCTCTAAGGACTTGCTTTATGAATCTGGGTGCTCCTGTATTGGGTGCATATATACTTAGGATAGTTAGCTCTTGTTAAATTGGTCCCTTTACCATTATGTAATGGCCTTCATTGTCTCTTTTGATCTTTGTTGGTTTAAACTCTGTTTCATTAGAGACTAGGATTGCAACCCCTGCGTTTTTTGTTTTCCATTTGCTTGGTAGATCATCCTCCATCCCTTTATTTTTAGCCTATGTGTGTCTCTGCACGTGAGATAGGTCTCCTGAATACAGCGCACTGATGGGTCTTGACTCTTTAGCCAGTTTGCCAGTCCGTGTCTTTTAATTGGGGCATTTAGCCCATTTACATTTAAGGTTAATGTTGTTATATGTGAATTTGATCCTGTCATTATGATGTTAGCTGGTTGTTTCGCCCATTAATTGATGGAGTTTCTTCCTAGCATCGATGGTCTTTACAATTTAGCATGATTTTGCAGTGGCTGGTACCACTTGTTCCTTTCCATATTTAGTGCTTCCTTCAGGAGCTCTTGTAAGGCAGGCCTGATTGTGACAAAGTCTCTCAACATTTGCTTGTCTGTAAAGGATTTTATTTCTTCTTCACTTATGAAGCTTAGTTTGGCTGGATATGAAATTCTGGGTTGAAAATTCTTTTCTTTAAGAATGTTGAATATTGGCTCCCGCTCTTCTGGTTTGTGGAGTTTCTGTGGAGAGATCTGCTGTTAGTCTGATGGGCTTCCCTTTGAGAGTAACCCGTCCTTTCTCTCTGGCTGCCCTTAACATTTTTCTCATTCATTTCAACCTTGGTGAATCTGACTACTATGTGTCTTGGGGTTGCTCTTCTCGAGGAGTATCTTTGTGGTGTTCTCTGTATTTCCTGAATTTGAATGTTGGCCTGCCTTGCTAGGTTGGGGAAGTTCTCCTGTGTAATATCCTAAAATGTTTTCCAACTTGGTTCCATTTTCCCCATCACTTTCAGGTACACCAGTCAAATGTAGATTTGGTCTTTTCACATAGTCCCATATTTCTTGGAGACTTTGTTCGTTTCTTTTCACTCTTTTTTTCTCTAAACTTTTCTTCTCACTTCATTTCTTTAATTTGATCTTCAGTCACTGATACCCTTTCTTCCACTCAGTCGAATCAGCTACTGAAGCTTGGGCACGTGTCACGTAGTTCGCGTGCTATGGTTTCAGCTCCATCAGGTCATTTAAGTTCTTCTCTACGCTGTTTATTGTAGTTAGCCTTTCGTCTAATCTTTTTTCAAGGGTTTTAGCTTCCTTGCAATGGGTTTGAACATCCTACGTTAGCCCAAAGAAGTTTGTTATTACCAACCTTCTGAAGCCTACTTCTGTCAGTTCGTCAAAGTCATTCTCCATCCAGCTTTGTTCCATTGCTGGCAAGGAGCTGCAATCCTTTGCAGAAGAGGCGCTCTGCTTTTTAGAATTTTCAGCTTTTCTGCTCTGGTTTCTCCCCATCTTTGTGGTTTTATCTACCTTTCATCTTTGATGATGGTGACCTACAGATGGGGTTTTGGTGTGGATGTCCTTTTTGTTGATGTTGATGCTGTTCCTTTCTGTTTGTTACTTTTCCTTGCAACAGCCAGGTCCCTCAGCTACAGGTCTGTTGGAGTTTGATGGAAGTCCACTCCAGACCCTGTTTGCCTGGGTATCACCAGCGGAGGCTGCAGAATAGCAAATATTGCAGGACAGCAAATATTGCTGCCTGATCCTTCCTCTGGAAGCTTTGTCTCAGGGGCACCTGGCTATGTGAGGTGTTAGCCCCTACTGGGAGGTGTCTCCCAGTTAGGCTACACGGGGGTCAGGGGTCCACTTGAGGAGGCAGTCTGTTCTCAGAGCTGAAACACCATGCTGGGAGAACCACTGCTCTCTCCAGAGCAGTCAGACAGGGACATTTAAGTTTGCGGAAGTTTCTGCTGCCTTTTATTCAGCTATGCCCTACCCCCAGAGGTGGAGTCTACAGAGGCAGGCAGACTTGGTTGAAATGCGGGTGGGCTTCCCCCAGTTCGAGCTTCTCAGCTGCTTTGTTTACCTACCGAAACCTCAGCAATGGCGGACACCCCTCCCCCAGCCAAGCTACCACCTCGCACTTTGATCTTAGACTGCTGCCCTAGCAGTGAGCAAGGCTTTGTGGGTCGGGATATAATCTCCTGATTTGCTGTTTTCTAAGACCATTGGGAAAGTGCAGTATTAGGGTGGGAGTCCCGATTTTCCAAGTACAGTCTGTCATGGCTTCCCTTGACTAGGAAGGGGAAATCCCCTGACCCCTTGTGCTTCCCAGGTGAGGTGATGTCCCGCCCTGCTTTGGCTTACCCTCCTTGAACTGCACCCACTGTCCAACCAGTCCCAGTGAGATGAACCAGGTATCTCAGTTGGAAATGCAAAAATCACCCATCTTCTGCGTTGATCACACTGCGAGCTGAAGACCGGAGCCTTTCCTATTTGACCATCTTGGAATGGCAACTGCTACTTCCTCAAGACCATCTTTACTTTAACAACATATTGTATACTAGGGATACCTTATTTGCCCCAAGGCAAAGTTGAGTTGATTTTAAATTATCTTGGAAAGCTAATGAACACAAATGTCACGAACCAGTAGATTTTGGATTCCTGGCCTACAAAAGTATCTGTTGTAATCTATATTAGTTCATTTAAATACACAGTGTGAATCAAGATAAATTATTCGTTTAATTGCATATAACCTTTGGAACCAAATTTTCAGAAGTCATTTATTTAGGAAGGTAAAATAGTAGTGCATCTCCCCTGTATCATAACATACCAGCCACACTGCCCAAATTAATGTCTGTGGCAAATATATGAGTTAAGACTGTAAGTCGCATTTTGTTAGCTTAGTTAAGGTTTGTTGCCAAATGAATTTACTGCAAACTTTCTTAGTTCTTGAATTTCAGAATTGTGTACTGGTATGTCAAGAATGTGCAATACCTATTTGTCTTTTGTCTCAATATCATCTTGGCTTCTCATCATTTAAAATCTTATTAGCAACCCTGACATTTTGTAGTTTGAGTACCTATTTTGCAAAGTAAAGCAGCCAAGTTAGTGGGAGTTAGTTTTGTTAAAAGTTACATTTATGAACTGTTGCTTTCAGCTGCATTTTTGACAAAAATTATCCCTGTTAATTTTTTAAGGTCTGGAACAAAAAGAATGCAAATGAAAAAGGAAGAAGCCAGACTTCTAAGCTTCCTCCAAGATTTGCCAAAAAACAGGCTACAGGAATCCAGCAAGCACAGTCTTCAGCCTCAGTTCCACCTCTAGCTTCGGCTCCACTTCCACCTTCAACCTCAGCCTCGGTTCCAGCCTCAACCTCAGCTGCAGTTCCAGCAACCTTAACTCCAGTTCTAGCCTCAACCTCAGCTCCAGTTCCGGCCTCAACTTTAGTTCCAGTTCTGGCCTCAACCTCAGCTCCAGTTCCAGCCTCACCCTTAGCTCCAGTTTCAGCCTCAGCCTCAGTCTCAGCTTCAGTTCCAGCCTCTACTTCAGCTGTAGCTATAACCTCTTCTTCAGCTCCAGCCTCAGCCCCAGCTCCAACCCCCATCCTTGCCTCAGTTTCAACTCCAGCTTCTGTCCCCATTCTTGCCTCAGCCTCAATTCCCATTCTTGCTTCGGCCCTAGCACCAACTTCAGCTCCAACACCAGCCCCAGCAGCCTCTTCCCCAGCTGCCCCAGTCATCACAGCACCAACTATCCCAGCCTCAGCCCCAACTGCCTCAGTCCCACTTGCCCCTGCCTCAGCCCCAGCCCCAGCCACCACCCCAGTCTCAGCCCCAACTTCCGCCCCGCCTGTTCCAGCCCAGACTCAGACACAGACCCACAAACCAGTCCAGAATCCACTACAGACTCCATCACAGTCTTCAAAACAGCCGCCACCGTCAATTAGGCTGCCTTCAGCTCAAACACCTAATGGCACAGATTACGTAGCCTCAGGAAAATCCATCCAGACCCCACAGTCACATGGCACTCTGACAGCTGAATTATGGGATAACAAGGTGGCCCCACCAGCTGTGCTGAATGATATCTCTAAGAAATGTAAGTTACAAAAGAGAAGTGAGGGGTGGGGAATGGCATGGGAATACTGAGGTTTCTGTTCAATTTTATTTATGTACTCATTAAGTGTTTTCTAGCCATCTCATTTTTTTATTGTAGGAAAAAGTAATAGTAATCCTCTCTTAACTTTCTTAAAATTTTTGTTTTAAGCATGTTTAACAAGCATATTTTATGGAAATAATTTTGTGTTGATGAGAAAATAATAGGCAATGTTTGGGGGAGACTTGTACATGCATACCTCATTTGATTACACTTTGTGGACACTGCATTTTTAAAAATTAAAAGTTCATGGTAACTGCGTCAAGCAAGTCTTCTGGTGTCATTTTTCCAACAGCATGTGCTCATTTCATGTTCTGTGTCACATTTTGGTCATTCTTGGAATGTGTCAAATTTTTCATCATTTATCTGTTATGGTGGTCGGTTATCTTTGATACTGTAATTGTTTTAGGGTACCGTGAACACCCAAATAAGATGGTGAACTTAATTGATAAGTGTTTTGTGTGTTCTGACCACTCCATTGACCAGCTGTACCCTGGTCTCTACCTCTCCTGGACCTCCCCATTCTTTAAGAACACAACAGTATTGAAATTAGGCCAATTAATAACCCTCTAGTGGCTTTTAAGTGTTCAAGTGGATGGAAGAGTCATGTACGTCTGACTTTAAATCAAAAGCTGGAAATGATTAAGCTCAGTGAAGAAGGCATGGTGAAAGCCAAGATAGGTCAAAAGTTAAGTGCTACTTCAGTAATCAATACTAATGATAAGAAAGTAAAACAGTCTTATTGCTGATACAGAGTTTTAGTGGTCTGGGTAGCAGGTCAGTCCAGCCACACCATTCCCTTAACCCAAAGCCTAATCCGAAGCAAGACCCCCATCTCTGTTTAATTCTGTGATGCCTGAGAGAGGTGAGGAAGCTGCCAAAGAAAAGTTTGAACCTAGCAGAGGTTGGTTCAGGAAGTTTAAGGAAAGCAGCCACCTCTATCACATTAAAGTGCAAGGTAAAGCAGCAAGTTATCCAGAAGATCCAAAACTGAGATAATTGATGAAGGGGGCTACATTAAATAATAAATTTTTAATGTAGACGAAACAGCATTCTATTGGAAGAAGATGCCATCTAGGCCTTTCATGACTAGAGAGGAGAAGTCAATGCCTGGCTTAAAAGGACAGGCTGACTCCCTTGTTAAGGGCTAATTTATCTGGTGACTTGCAGCTGAAGCCGGTGCTCATTTACCATGTTTGAAATCCTAGAGCCCTTAAAAATTATACTAAATCTACTCTGCCTGTATTCTAGAAATGTAACAACAAAGCCTAGATGACATCACATCTGTTTACAAAATGGCATACCTAATTTTTTTTTTTTTTTTTTTGAGACAGAGTTTCACTCTTGTCACCTAGGCTGGAGTACAGTGCAGTGGCGCGATCTTGGCTCACTGCAACCTCCACCTCCTGGGTTCAAGCAGTTCCCCCTGCCTCAGCCTCCTGAGTATCTGGGACTACAGGCACACGTCACCCTGCCTGGCTAATTTTGTATTTTTTGTAGAGACAAGGTTTTGCCATGTTGGCCAGGTTGGTCTCGAACCCCTGACTTCAGGTGATCCACCCACCTCAGCCTCCCAAAGTGCTGGAATTACAGGTATGAGCCACCATGCCCAGCCCATACCTATTATTTTTAAGCCCATTGTTGAGACCTACTGCTCAGGGGGAAAAATGCTCAAAAGCTTTCCTTCAAAATATAAGCTTGTTGACAGGGCATCTGGAAACCCTAGAATTGTGATGAAGGTAATACAGGAAGATTTATGTTGTTTTCATGCCTTCCAACATGGCATCCCTTCTGCAGCCCATGGATCAAGGAGCATTTAGACTTTCAAGTCTTGTTATTTAAGAAATACATTTTCTAAGGCTACAGCTTCCATAGACAGTGATTCCTCTGATAGATCTGGGCAAAGAAATTTGAAAACCATGTGGAAAGGATTTACCATTCTAGACTCCTTTGAGAACATTAGTGATTCATGGAAGGACTTCACAATATCAACATTAATAGGAGTTTGGAAGAAATTGATTGTAACTCTCACGGATGACTCGGAGGAATTCAAGACATCAGTGGAGGAAATAACTCTGACGCAAAGAAAGTTGTTTCTTGTGATGAAATCTCCTAGTGAAGATGCTGTGAACTTTGTCGAAATGACAGCAAAGGATCTAGAATATTACATAAACTTAGTTGATTAAACAGCAATGGGATTTGAGACTATTGACTCCAGTTCTGAAAGAAGTTCTACCGTATGGGTAAACAGTATCACATACTACAGAGAAGTCATTCATGAAAGGAATAGTCAATGTTACAAACTTCATTGTTGTCTTATTTTAAGTAATGCCACAGCCATGCTAGCTTTCAGCAAACACCATCCTGGTTAGTTAGCAGCCATCGACATCTCCACTGGCAGGTCTCCACCAGCAAAAAAATTATGATTCAAAGACTAACATGATGATTAGCTTCTTTTTTAGTGGTAGTTTTTATTTTTTTAATTAAGGTATGTACCTTTTTAAAGACATGATGCTATTACATATTAGACTGTAGTATAATGGAAACAGAACTTTTGATATGCACTAGGAAACCAGAAAATTAGTGTGACTTGCTTTATTGCAGTACTTGCTTTATTGTAGTGGTGTGGAACTGAACCCACAATGTTTCTGAGGTATGCCTGTATGTTGATACATAATCTTTGTAAGTGTGATTTGAAAAGTGATTGTTTTATTGGCTGGCTAGTAATAGCCAAACAATAGGAGATTAAGGAAAGGGTTAAATGAGTTAGAGATTATTAGACTCTAAATCTTAATCGTGTTTCCTATGGCTTCTTCTTTCCAGTAGGTCCCATTAGTCCACCACAGCCACCTTCAGTCAGTGCATGGAATAAGCCCTTAACATCGTTTGGATCAGCTGCTTCATCAGAGGTAGGAATAGGCTTTTAACAGCATTGGTGGGGTCAGCGTGCTGGGTTTTCCCTAGCACTTCAGTGTGGCCGGGTGTGGTGGCTTATACCTGTAATCCTAGCATGGTGGGAGGATTGCTTGAGTCCAGGAGTTTGAGACCAGCCTGGGCAACATAGTGAGACCTGCCTGGGCAATGTAGGAAAACTCTGTCTCTACATACAAAACAAAAAATCGCCGGTTGTGGTGGCATGTGCTTTTGTAGTCTAAGCTACTCTGGAGGTGAGGTTGGACTATCACTTGAGCCTGGGAGGTCAAGGCTACAGTAAAGTCATAACTGTGCCACTGTACTCCAGCCTAGGTGATAGAGCAAGACCCCATCTGGAAAGCAAAACAAAACTTATAACATGCCTCAGAATTAACCTGGAGGGCAATTAAAACTTAAGATTGCTGAGCCCCATGCCCATAGTTCATGACTTACTAGGTCTGGGTTGAGGTTTGAATACTTTGGCTGCTACATCTTTACATTTATAAGATGTGTCACTTTTAGACATTAAACACTTGTTTTCAATTTAGTCTCAAAGATTTTAATGATACAGAAAATAAAAGTGCAGTTATTGTTTTCTGGACTTTTCTCCCATATTTCTATCTTGAGGACTTAAGTAATATAAGTATTTAGAAACTGTTTATAGCAGATTGTTATTCTAACATAATTTCTCAAATGTGATACTGGTAAATGACTGTTAGGGGTCAGTGATTCTTCATTCATTCATTGAACGAAAATTTATTAAGCACTCACACTATTCTAGGTAGTGTTCTAACCTGTGGGCTTACAAAACTGGTACTAAAAACAGTCAGAAAGCCCTACCCTCATGGAACTTCCATTGTCCTGTGAAGAGAAAGCACTAATAAAAAAAACATATTGTGTGTTTAATGGTGATCAGCACTGTGGAGAAAAACAAAGCAGGGAAGGTACATAAGGAATTTTCTATGGTTCACAAAGACAGTTTAGGGTGACCACAAAAGCCTACTTAGATAATGCTTGAGTTAAAGACTTGAAGGAGATAAGAGAGCATGCTATTCGAATGTCTGAGGAAAGGAGATACCAGGTTCAGATTGTAGCAAATACGAATGCCATGAGACAGCAGCACGCTTGGTTTGTTTGAGGAAGTTCAGGGAAGTCCATGTGGCTGGAGTGAAATAAGAGATGGAAAGAGAATAGATGAAGTTGGAGGTCACACCTGAGTAGCAGGTGGATCCTACAGGGCCTATGGAAGAGGTAGGAAGACATTGGAGGATGTTGAGCAAGGAGTGACAGGATCTGACTTCTAAAATTATTCTGGGTGGTCTGTGAAAAATAATCCATAGGTGGCAAGAGTAGAAGTTAGGATATTACAATAATCAAATGATGATAGCTTAAAACCTGGGAAGTGGCATGAAAGGTCATGAGAAATAGTTAGTTTCTGAGTATTTTGAAGATTAAGCTGACAAGATTTACTAAAATGTTAAATGGGGTATGAAAAGGGACAGAGGAGTCAAAGTTAGCACCAAAATTTTGGGGTTGAACAGTAGGAAATACTAGAATTTTCAGTAACTGAGATTGGAACGTTCTAAATGGATCCGGTTCGGGGTGAAGATAAGAAGTTCAGTTTTTGACATGTTAGATTTAAGATGCTTATTATACCTCTTAGTGGAAATGTCAGGTAGTTGGATATGAGTCTGTAGTTCAGAAGAGTTCATCTAGTTTGAAGATAACGAATTTGAAATTGTTAGCATATAGATGATGTTTAAAGTGATAGAATTGTATAAGGTTACCAAGGGAGAATGAGAGTAGTTAGGAAAGAGAGTCAAAAATTAAGTCTTGGCCGGGCGCGGTGGCTCAAGCCTGTAATCCCAGCACTTTGGGAGGCTGAGACGGGCGGATCACAAGGTCAGGAGATCGAGACCATCCTGGCTAACCCAGTGAAACCCCGTCTCTACTGAAAAATACAAAAAACTAGCCGGGCGAGGTGGCGGGCGCCTGTAGTCCCAGCTACTCCGGAGGCTGAGGCAGGAGAATGGCGTGAACCCGGGAGGCGGAGCTTGCAGTGAGCTGAAATCCGGCCACTGCACTCCAGCCTGGGTGACAGAGCGAGACTCCGTCTCAAAAAAAAAAAAAATTAAGTCTTGGGGCGTTCTGACTCCAGGAAATGTAGGAATTAGAGAAGCTAAGTGATTAGAGAAGTATCCTAAAAGGCAAGTGAAAGATAAGTTCAAAGAAGGAATAGATTAAGTGTGTCAGATGGCTGCTGGCAGGTCAATTAATATAAGTGTTCAATTGATAGTTGGAGTTATATGATGGTCACTGATGACTTTGATAAGAACATTATTGGTAGAGTAGTAGGGATGAAAGCCTGGATGAAAGAGTGAGTTTAAGAGAAAATGAAAGGAAAGATGAGTACCATTTTCTCTCCATATCTGTGGAGATTGATTTTCACCACCATAATAAACCAAAACCCAGGGATGCTCAAGTCTCATATAAAATGAAGCAGTATTTTCATATAACCTATTCACAACCTCACTGTGTACTTTAAATCATCTCTAGATTAATTATATACCTAATACAATGTAAATGCTATGTAAATTGTTGTTACTCTATATTATTTAGGGAATAATGACAAGAAAGAACAGTCTGTTCTTGTATAGTACTGACACAACCATTTATTATTTTTTTCTGAATATTTTCCATCCATACTGGGTTGAATCCACAGATGTGGAACCTGCAAATAAGGAGAGCCAACTGTATACGAATGTCGTTTTGCTATAAAGGAGTACAGAAAAAAAATAGGGCAGTAGAAGAAAATATAGTTGAGATTTTAATTTTTTTATTTTAATTTTTGTATAGCCTATAGGTGCTGAAAGAATTTTTTTTCGTTAAAGAAGTCTTCCTGCTACTTCTGTCTCCACTCCAGTTTTCTGACTTAGTAGGTCTAGAATAGACTTCATCATCTGTTTTGATGTTACAGATTCTTCAGAGAACTCTGTACAGCTCAAGAGTCACTGCATTCAATATTTAAGAGTTTCAGTTTAGTAATTTTTCTTCTGCATGTTGGTATTAGCATTATGATTAGTCATAGAGAGCATTTCAGGATTTTTCATGCTGGTATGAAGGACAGAGTGGAAGATTGTTTCCCAACTGCAAGATTTTTCTTGCAGGCATTCTACAAGTTTACAGTGATAAATGGGTGTTTACACTTACCTTCAGTCAGTGGTGGAGCAAGATATTTTAGTGGTGTCTCATTTTTCTCTCATACTTTTTTCTTCATTGTCTTTATGTTCTTTATGTTTTCTATATAGAAGTTGATTTTTTGTGAATGTCATACATTATTTTGGAGTTTTTCCTCATGATAAAATTTTGTATTAGCAAAGCTGATATTTCATAGGATGGAAAGAATTCCCTAATGGACTTTTTCTTGGATTATTCTGGTGAAATAGAGCTCTTAATGATTATTTTACTTAAAGTTATCAATGTTAGTTACACCAACTAGCCTTACAAAGACTTGATATTATAATATTGTCTAAACTTTTATCATTCTTTGTATTATGTATTTTTCATAAACACTTTCATTTCAAAGGATATAACATTCTTTAATAGTCATTAACTTGACAGTTATTTTTCTGTTTTTCTACTCATTTAAATATGTACAAGTTCTTAACATTTTTGTACATACAGTTAATAACCTTCACAATCTACTTCATCATTTTCTTTTCTAATACTAACTGTACACTTAAGCTTAACTGACTGTAGAATTTCAACATTGACTAAAGCAAAGAAATTTTTATTCTAATTTACGTCAGTATTTTCCAACACATTCATGCGTTGCTTAACAACAGAGATATATCCTGAGAAATGGGTCATTGTGTGAACATCAGAGTCTACTTACACAAACCTGGATGGTATAGCCTATGGCTCCTAGGCTACAAACCTATACAGCTTATTACTATACTGAATATTGTAGGCAGTTGTAACACAATGGTAAGTATTTGTATTTCTAAGCATAGAAAAAGGTACAGTAAAAATATGATATTATAATCTTATGGAACCACCCTTGTATATGTGGTCCATCGTTAGCTAAACATCATCATTATATGGCACATGACTGTATTTGAAGGTGACTATTTAGATATTAAAAATAAATCTGAATTACATGCCTTGTTCATACTCTTGACATTATATCCTGGTAGATATAACATTAACCTTATGTAGTAATTGACCATGCTAGGTTTGGGAATGCCAAAATTGACATGGAGTAGTGATTCAATTATTAAAAGAAGCTTTAGTTGAATTTTGACACTAGTTTTGTTTTTTTTGGTTTTTTTTTTTTGTCTTTTCATGAAAAGATTAATTGTAGCAAAGCCCTAGGTCACCTAACCTCCTGCTTGTCTGTCTTCTACAACTGTTCCCCATACCTGCTATGCTTCAGCCTCACTGACCTTTTTTTGTTCTTGATGTTTACCCTAGGTATGTGGTCTCCCTAAACTCTTTCCACTGATCTTGTCTTCTCATTCAATGTCAGTGTGTCCTCCTCAGGGGCTTTCTGTGTCTACCAGTCTAGTAGCTGGTCTCTTAACCCTTTTTGCATATTGCTTATCTGACTTTTCAGTTCTTTATTTGCTTTCCCTGCTAGAATGCAAATTGTGCAGTTAGACTGATTAGCACATCTGATTAGCACAAAGAAGGTGCTCAACAAATTAGCTGGGGTGGGTTTGTTTGTTTGTTTTGTTTGTTTTTGGCCTCGAAAAGTGCTAGGATTGCAGGTGTGAGCCACCATGCCCGGCCCAAATTAACTGTTTAATTGGTGGATTGATTGCTTAGATGTGTGCTCTACGTTACCAGTCGCAAAGTTTGTATTATATTTCTTAAATTTCATTTTCAAAGCAGACTTCTGAGAAGCAGGTGACACTCAACTACTGTCTTTTATTTCCAGTTCATTCATCTGTTTGTTGGTAGTGGTGTCTTTGTGTGTTACTTTTACGATTGTTTTAAATGAGGAAACAGCTTGAAGCTGTGCTTTGCCCATGATCACACTCAGGAGAGCCAGGACTTTAAAAACTTCAGTCTTATGCGAGTTTCATTTTTCAGTTGTTCAGATAAACAACAGTTAAGAGAAAATTCTCCTAAAATATAATTAACGTCAGTCTCAGTTAATATGTAGATTGCCTTAAACCTTCTATTGTACTTAAACTATATAGTACTTCATAAATCAGTCACATCTGAACTATGCTTTGCAAGCAAGTTTTAAAATATTCTTTTACTAGGGAACGAAGAATGGTCAAGAAAGTGGACTTGAAATTGGAGCTGATACAATTCAGTTTGGTGCTCCAGCTTCAAATGGAAATGAAAATGAAGTTGTTCCTGTGCTTTCGGAAAAATCTGCTGACAAGATACCTGAACCTAAAGAACAGCGGCAGAAGCAGCCACGGGCAGGACCTATCAAAGCCCAGAAGGTAAATATACTCTATAATCCAGATAAAATTTTATGAAGGCCAATAACATGAAGAGCAAATAATAGTTTTAAAATTGAACTTAGTTTTAATGAATATCTTTGATCATGATGCAATGATGAAAGATATTCATTTATCATAAACATAGTTTTATCATAAACATTTGACTTTAGCTTCCAGATTTGAGTCCAGTAGAAAACAAAGAACATAAACCTGGTCCCATTGGAAAGGAACGTTCATTAAAAAATAGAAAAGTAAAAGATGCCCAACAGGTGGAGCCAGAAGGACAAGAGAAACCAAGCCCAGCTACAGTCAGAAGCACAGATCCTGTCACGACAAAGGAAACTAAAGCAGTCTCAGAAATGTCTGCTGAAATAGGAACAATGATCTCGGTATCATCTGCAGAATATGGTACTAATGCAAAGGTAAGCCACATGTAGGGATTTCCAGTTCAGTAGATGCAAACCATGTCTAAAATGAATGAGAAGAACAGCAACAGTCTGCTTTTTTTTTTTTTTCCTGCTGAGGCATATAACTCTAGAGGTTATTTCTACAAAGAAGATTTTATTTCTTAGTATGCATATGTAATCTAAAGAAATTCTTTATAGCAAATTATATTTCTTTTTGAGGAAACTTACTCTAAATTCTGGACTATTTGAGTAGTTTAAAGTGAAAAACATCTACACAAAATCGGAATACTTTGAAAGATGGCTCTATATCACTTTTAATATAAATAGAATTACTGTGGAACTTTATCTTGCCCACTGGTGACATTCTAAAGTCAGGAAGTAAGGCAGACTTTTAGTAACTCCAGTATAGTCAGTTTTCTTTCATAGTTGGAACAGATAACTGTTTCTTTGGTTGAGCACTAGAGGCTGTTAACTCACATTTAGGAGCCACATTGAATGAAACATGTATCTAAAAATACTCATTAAGACAAGATATGTTGATTAACTATGGGAACTGACACTTGTGGGAATAGCAAACCTATCTGCCATTTTATGTTGACTCTGGGACATAAACTCACTGAGAAAAAAGTTACATGCAATTTTTTATATTATCTGAATATTCTCTTTTTAATTGCCATACAACTGAAATCATATAAATAATAGCTTATGTGGTCCTACTCTGCCATATTTCAAAATGAGATTTGTGACAGGAAATAAGGCGTATACCCTAAAACCTAAGTAATTGCAACAACTAAGATCTTAGTAATTGATAGTGAGCTATAGAATGAACATGGGTAATAACCCACAGAAATAAATATTTGGTACTATTGACAGAGTCTCCTAGTACTAAATGTACAAGAATGCAGCAGTAGTTGAAATGCTGTCATTTTGGTGGTGAGTCTGTGTCATATTATTCCATTGTTAGTTAATTAATTGAATGAGTTGAGTCTTAAAGTCTGCTGTCTTCTCCTGCTTTCTTCCAGAACAACTTTACAACTATTAGGCTATCATTAGAAAGTGAGCAATTTGGCCAGGTGTGGTGGCTCATGCTAGTAATCTCTGCACTTTGGTGGACTGAGGCAGGCAGATCACTTGAGACCAGGAGTTCGAGACCAGCCTGGCCAACATGGCAAAACCCCATCTCTACTAAAAATACAAAAATTAAGTAGGCATGGTGGCTCATTCCTGTAATCCCAGCTACTTCAGTGACTGAGGCACGAGAATCACTTGAGCCTGGAAGGCAGAAGTTGCAGTGAGCTGAGATCATGCCACTGCACTCCAGCCCGCATGATAGCGAGACTCAAAAAAAAAAAAAAGTGAGCAATTAATTCAGTTTAAAATGTATTTTCTTTTTCTATTACTACTTCGCAGGAGTCTGTAACAGACTATACTACACCCTCTTCTTCTCTGCCTAACACTGTGGCTACTAATAACACAAAGATGGAGGATACTTTGGTTAATAATGTAAGTAATCAGTTTGAGATGTGGCAAGTTTGGATTGGAACCTGGCTATTACTATCTAGTACATTATTTCATGTTTTATTTACTGTAGCGATCAATATTTAGCTCAGGGAAAGAGTTGGTAGTAAATCTGTTTTTAGGAGCGCTGTAATATAATTAGTAAAAGTAATCAAAGCTGAGTTTTTTTATTTTTCCTCTGAAAGCCATCTGCTTTCCATTTAAGATGAAGGTTTGGGGTGTGCGGGCTTGGTTTCATATAAATACTAATCTTATTAACCTGGTATTGGTAAGAAGTTGTTTTAGCTCTCACATTTTACAAATTCAACATGAATGGTTGGTGATTTTGTTTTCTTATATAAAACCTTTTTATAATTAAGTGAAACTTAACTTATTTGAGATGACTAAAATTAGAATTAAAAGACAACTATAGAATTCCCAAAAAATCAAGTATGTCTTTAAAAAAGAAAAAATACCAATGTGTTAACAACATTCCTTTTGTGTAGATTGAGCTATAATGTGTTGTATACATAAGTACACCAAACACTCTGAGATGCTCTAATACAAGGTGATGTTAAGTCATGTTGTAACTTAGGACCTAGTTTTCTAGAGCAACCATGTTACTAATATAGTTGAAAGTTGTGTTTAAAAGTCTGTACAGTTCATCATTTTGCTTAGTTCACTTACTGACAGATGAAAAATTGTTAGCCCAGAAACATTAGGTAGCTTGCCATAGTTGTACAGTGTCATTTATTTAGAAGAACATTTTAAAAGTTATTTGCATGGTCCTTATTTTGGAGAGCAGGTGTGATGGAAATTTGGTTAGTGCTCTCTGTTTTAAATATAACCTTCTATAATAAGCAAAGGGTATCAGACTAAAATGTTGATCATCCTTTTTAAAAAAAAATCTTTTACAGATAACTATTTAAAGGTCTGTCACAAAGAGCTTTAACTATCACTTTGAGTACAAAAATCTTTATTATCTTCTTTCTTTTTTTCTATGCTTTCTATTCTTCCCTCTAGCATCAAGTATATGGAATTTTAGAAAGGTGAGCTGCATTAGGGGTCACTTGATCCAATTTTTGTAGTTCAGCTGAAGGACTGTACTAAATATGTAGCTGAGAAAAGGAATAGAAAGGAGTGAGTCACACATTTTTTTCTTGGTGTTGAGAGCTCTCTAGGAGCTGATTAATGTGATTTGTTCAACTTTCCTCCCCACCCCACCCACCCCCCACTTTTTAAAATGAGAGTGGTTTAAATATATATGTATATATATATTTTTTTTTCTTTTTTTAACTCCTTATACCTCCTGTGAAAAATAATGGAAGACTTGGGAAGGAAGAAAAGACTTCCTTTCAGTTTAAGCAGTTTAAGTGCTGTGCTGTCACTGTCTAGATTATGAAATATTCAATCAGTAAAATCTCAGTAAAGTTTAATTATACTTTGTGTCTTTTCTCATTTTTAAAAATATATAGAATATTTCTACGATATTGGTTTTTAAAGTATATGATGCTTTTTGCCAGACTACCCTCTGAAAATGATTTATAAAATATGAATAAGGAAGAAAAAATTATTATTCTCAGAACCCTTAAAATTCACTGAAAATATCCAGATGAGCATTTTGATGGTTTCTGTGTGATCTATAAGGCTAATTAATTGAGCGACTTCTATACTGATAACTAGTGGAGGCAAGAGACCTAGTCTCATATATAGGTGAATAGTCTGCATGCAATTGTTAGCAGTGTAGCCAGTGTATATTTAAACATAGAAAGATCAGTTTGGGTCAGGGAGCATTATAAATGGTCATCAGTTTCAAAGGATTTCACAGTGTTGCTTACTTGTGCCAAGTGTGTTGGTGATTCTGAACTCAATGTCGAGTTAAAAACAAATGTCCTACATGGGAAAAAATTTAGGACCTCTTGAGATGTCCTTTTTTCTTTCACTTATCTGTTTGGGGGTTCCATTTTGTACATAGAACTTTTGTCTTTTTAAATTATACTTGAAAATGGCTTATTTCTCTTATTGGGGCTTAATACACTTTTTTTATGGTCTTAACTGATACATGTTGGTTAGTAGTATTAATAGTATAGTCATCTTGTATCTTGAATGCCTTGAAGATTAAATGCAGGTGGCATTTTGGATTATCATAGCACAGCTGCTTTCAACATGTATGAAAGAATCTCCATTAGGTAGTCCATAGTATCACAAAGTAATTACCTTAAAACTCTCAAGCATCCCAGTTATTTTTACTGAACAACTGAATGAACCATCCAAAACGTAATACATAATAAAGTCCCAAGATCCAGAGATAAAGGCAGTGAGTTTCTAATATCTTAGAGTTTCTAACAATATTTGCCATAATTTTATTACTATAGCAGAACAGTTTTATTATAATGAGGTGGTGCTAATAGTCCATACTTTCTTCCCAAGATTACTTTTGTTCTTGAATCTTGTTATAAAAAAGTTTACCGTATTGCAGGAAAGAGATTAATGTTTTATATTTTTGCTGTCATGTTAAATACTTTTGGTTGGAGCCAGTAGATGCCCTATATATGGTGCAGGTTTTATTCCTTAGAGCTTTGCTATGCAGCCTGTAGACCAGCAGCATCAGCATCACCTGGCAACTTGTTTGAAACCCAGCATTTCAGGCCTTAGCATAGACCAATTGAATCAAAATCTGCATTTTATCAGCATCCTCAGGTGATTTATGTACATATTAAAATATGAGAAGCACTGCCTTCTGAGTATACACCTTATATCTGGTGCAGACTCTGCCAATTTACGTATGAAAAGACAGATAATAATTTCCCTTCAGAAGTTTTATCTGAGATATCCTTAATTACCAACTACTATAAACACAATGTGACTCTTAAATAATCACATATTTCTGTTAGCTCTGATGAAAATTAAACACTACCCTTAGAACACCTTAGCATTGTCTTTAATGGGGCTGTCATAGTAGACACATAGTTAGATTGTGATATGTGTTGCCTACCTTTTCAGGTGCCCCTGCCCAACACCCTTCCCCTCCCTAAGAGGGAGACTATACAACAGAGCTCCAGCCTAACTTCAGTTCCTCCCACTACTTTCAGCCTCACCTTCAAGGTATGTACAACATCCATCTCTAAGAGTCCTTAATTGTTGCATGCAAGGGTACATAAGTTAACAATATTCGTGTGGTATTTTTACTAGATTGATGTGGTAAGCAACAATACTAAGCTGCGGAATTAGAGTGCTGTCAAATTATACCTTAAAGTTTTATTAGCTTCTGATACCACTAAGTGGTGATGTGATATCCTCATATTTAAAATGAGACCTATTATGCTTGTGAATTTTTTCTTAAAAATATAGGAGAGTATTTTTCCATGTTTGTGTTAAGTTCCTCCCAGATATCTTAATAATTTTTGGATGTATGGGTTTGTATACAAAAAATGCAATCTTATAATTTCATGTTTTTATGATTGTGACCAAAATATTAAGTACTGATAATAGTAAGAATGTTGTTTGTCTTCGCTGTAAGTTATGTGTGAATTGAATGAATATTGTATGATTATTTTATGGGAAGATAATTAACACGTATGCTTTATAAATGACATCAGAAGATTTTCAGTTGATGTTTTTTGGATAATTAATAAGAAGGGAAAAGAGATTCAGCACTTTTTGATGTCAAAATGTTTTGGCTTTTTTTAATCTATTGTAATTTTGAGCTATGTTAATGATTTTTTTACAGTTGTGTTGTTTGAGAGTGTTTTAAATCAGTTCATCTTTGGAGTAGTCAGTCGTTTAAAAAAGTGCAAACATGGAATTAAAGGAGGTTTTTTTTAATAAAAATTTTTTTTAATAGAGATGGGGTTTCGCCATATTGCCCAGGTTGGTCTTGAACTCTGGGCTCCAGCAATCCACCTGCCTCAGCCTCCCAAAGTATTGGAATTACAGGTGTGAACCACCACACCTGACCAAGGGAAGATTTTTTTAAGTCTATTTATCTCATTGGTGTCCTTTGTTCATAATCCAGGCAAGTCCTTAATCTCTAATATGGTAGGGCTTCCTGATGTTGCACTGGTTGACAATCTCTTTGATGGTCTTCAGTTGGGATCACAGGAACTTTGTTATTTTACAGTGTGGCCAGTATTCATTTTGGACTCATACTACTTTTGTCCCCTTATCTTCTCCCCTCTCTGCCCAACTTCTTTGTAAGAGGCTTAGCAAATGTAAGTTTGAGGTCGTAAAATTTTATAAGACAACAGCTTCTGCTTTGTTCCATCCCTGTCTTTGCCCAGTCTTTACTGTTTACTGCCAATTCCTGTTCAGCCTTTTCTGTTGTCTTTTGGCTTGAATGATTGTCTCAATCTGCGTTCCTTATTTAGTCTTACTTATATGGTTTTTGTCATTACACTAGCAAGGTAATAATCTAATTTCACATAAGCAAATATAGTGTCATCTTTAATTATTTTTAAGCCAGTATTTATTTCGTTAGAATACCTATTCAACTTTGCCTTTCACTCATGCTTTTAACATTCCAAGAAGAAATATATACACTGAGAATTAAATTTAAATCAAATTGCATTAGCTTAAAACCTCTGATTTCTTTATTTTTTACTTCCTCTGCCATGTCCTTTTTATTGTAGTAATATATAAAGCATAGAAAAGTTATATTACGTAGTAAATTCTTACTTATTATCAGTGGGTTCATGGAAACTGCAACTTTAAGCAAAACAGTGTACAATGGATCCATAGAATAGCATCATTTGGTTCAGTGCCACTTGTTCTAAAGTTTATGAGAAAAAATATTGATTATACATTGTTGTGCTTAAAGTCACAGTTTCCAAGAACCTATTGACAATGTTAATTTTTTATGGACATCATTGACAGAATATGAAAAAATGAGTATAGTTAACTAATTGTACTTTTAGTTTCACTGAATTTCCAAAAATAGAAACTTTAAATTATCTTTCTGCTTAAGGAATGGAATCAAATCAAACTGTGGCCTGTATACATACATGTGGCCTATATGTTATGTAAGTTTGATTAGCTATAACTTAATTTATATGTTCTTAGTAAAACAAAATTGGCATGAAAGACATTGTACTCTGTCAACTTGCCCTAAACCACAAAATCTCAGATGGTCCAGGTAAATTACGTTATAGCTTACTTCCTAAATTCCCCCAAGACTTTTATTTTAAAATAAAACACATTTGAAATCAACCAGGTGATTTTGAGAAAAAGAAAAGATTTTAGATTTTTCTCAAATATAAAAGTGTTCTATATTTTAAATATCCAATGATAACAATTAGTCTTAAGAAAAGGTTAAATTATGAATAGTGTGTTTTTAAAGGAAGGCAGGGTAAATTATGTACTATTTCTCAAAAACCTTTTTTTTTTTTTTTTTTTTTTTTTTGGAGATGGAGCCTCATTCTGTCGCCCAGGCTAGAGTGCAGTGGCACGATCTCAGCTCACTGCAAACTCCGCCTCCTGGGTTCACACAATTCCCCTGCCTCAGCCTCCTGAGTAGCTGGGATTATAGGCGCACACCACCACGCCCAGCTAATTTTTTTTGTATTTTTAGTAGAGACGGGGTTTCATTATGTTGGCCAGATTGGTCTCAAACTCCTGACCTCATGATCCACCCACCTCGGCCTCTCTAAGTGCTGGGATTACAGGTGTGAGCCACCATGCCCAGCCTCTATTTCTCAAAATTCTTATGACCAAAATAAAATTTTAGAAACTGATACTTTAAGGACCCACAAAGTGGTATTAAATATGTAACTTGAAAAAGTTCCTCTCACGTAAGTCATTGCAGCTGGATCTTACAGATTATGTTGGATATATACTGCATCTGAAATTTTAATATTAAAAACATTTATAAAATATCTCAATTTTATGTTCATTAGTGTTTTAGTTATAATATTATAAATATTGGGTTAAATTAAATGTTTTCAAAATAAATATATAATCTCTGTATTTACTTTTTTAAATGTGGCTACTAGAAAATTTAAAATTACATATTTGATCTGCACTTACATATGTATCTGTTGAAAACCACTGAATAGTGCTGCTCTAGATTGAAATAAGGCCATTTTCTGCCCTTTAAGAAACTAGGAGAAGAAAAGACACCTGAAACCAGGGGTCATAAATGCAAATGGTTACATCTGGTAGATGAAATGCTTGAGATCTAGATGTGAAACAAAAGCATTTCTACTGCACCCAAGCCTAAAACCTATCTTGTTACCTTGCCTTTTAAAACACTGTGAGCATGAAGCAGCCAACCAAAAGATGCCTGCCATTTGCCATTTAAGAAGCATTGGAGTAAAAAGAAACAATGGAGAGAATGGATATTTACTGGGAAGGGCCTTTCATTATTCACTGGTAGGGATAGGGGCTCATGTTTAAATGATACAGGAGCTGTGACTTTAAAGTACACTGACTTGTTTTCTAAAACCATCAACAAGTTCTCTGTAGAAATATAACTAAGCCCCACTCTCACACTCCCAATTTGAGTAATGGAGCAAAGATAAAGAGGCAAATGGAAAGTCTGAAATCCCTAGGGTCTTAGGGTCTTAGATTTTCTTTAAATATCTTTGTGTGTGTGTGGTTTTTGAAAGATTATATTTGGCACTTAAATACTGATACATGTATATAAGTACGTATTTTGTGTATTAACATCATTTTTTTACTATAAGAAATGTCCATTTTATTGCAGATGGAGTCTGCACGCAAGGCATGGGAGAACTCTCCAAATGTAAGGGAAAAGGGGTCTCCAGTAACTTCCACAGCACCTCCAATTGCAACTGGAGTCAGCAGTAGTGCCAGTGGACCAAGCACTGCCAATTATAATTCGTTCTCAAGTGCATCCATGCCCCAGATTCCTGTTGCCTCAGTCACTCCTACAACATCACTATCAGGTAAAACTTTTTTGTACTCTTTCTTTAAATATCTTACATTATTTAACAATTTTTATGGTCTTTTCTTGTTTACCCAGCCCTCCCAAAAAAGTAGTATTCAGTATTCCCACCTCAGCCTCCCAAAGTGCTGGGATTACAGGCATGAGCCACAACGCCTGGCCAGTAATTGCTTTTTTTTTTTTTTTTTGAGACGGAGTCTTGCTCTGTCGCCCAGGCTGGAGTGCAGTGGCGCAATCTTGGCTCACTGCAAGCTCCGCTTCCCGGGTTCATGCCATTCTCCTGCCTCAGCCTCCCGTGTAGCTGGGACTACAGGCGCCCACCACCGCACCCGGCTAATTTTTTGTATTTTTAGTAGAGACGGGGTTTCACCGTGTTAGCCAGGATGGTCTCGATCTCCTGACCTCGTGATCCGCCCGTCTCGGCTTCCCAAAGTGGTGGGATTACAGGCGTGAGCCACAACGCCTGGCCAGTAATTGCTTTTTAAAGTGTCATTTTCCTCTAAATTTTTCTAGGAAGTTCACCTTTTGATTGTCATTTTTTATGTATATACAACTAACTAGATCAGCTCAAAAATAACAGAGAATCACACCTTTTTTAAATGTTTCACAATCTGTGTCTAATTTGAAGATGCTATTGGCCTAAACCTGTTGGGATAACATATTTTCTGGTAAAGAGTTAGGGATGGAGAATTTTCAGCCTCTGCTATTTGAGTGATGTAATCCATTGGATTTGGCTTTAGTTTGGTTTGGTTTTTGTTTTATTTGGTTTTTTAGGAGAGTCCGTTGGTGCCCAAAGTTAGAAGGTGCTTTTCTTGTTCTTTTTCCTTAGGTTTTCTTAAATTTTCACTATTGCATAATCTTTTCACTGAACTTCATTATTTGGAGGCCTTACAGTTCAAGAAACACGGGTGTTTCCAAAATGCTTGACTCTAGAAAGTACACCCTTTTCCTTTTACCATATGTAGAACCAAGATTCTTCTGTTGAAAAAATAAAATTTAATTTCAAGTATTAATTTCTCAGTATTATCTGCTTCCAAAGCAGTAGGAAGCTCCTTTCCAGTGATATAAATTAATTTGACTCGTTCTCGTTCAATATTGCTTTTCAGTATTCCAACCCACCGTGCTATTTTTAGTTACCAAAAAGCTGGTCTTAGGGTTATACAAGTTATTTTGATATTGTCTGTAATCAGAAGTATGTATTAACACAAACTCCCGTGATTCTACGCTGCATTAAAATTTTAAATCAAACTGTGTTCCAACTATATCTCTTTTCACTTTAAAACCCTTCCTAGCATTCCTCCACCACTCATTTGCCAAGGCATCTTCTCTTATGCTTACTAGACTAGCTTGAGCCCCAGTCTACTTGGAGATGGAGGGGTTAGTGAAGGTGGTGTGAAGGAAACAGGAGAGTGTGGTAGGAAGGTCTGGAAATAATGGTTCCTAGTTCTTTCTTTGGAACCCAACTAACTTGTTTCCCCAGGTCTAGATTTCCTACACTATGCTTGACTAGGATAATTTTTTAAACAAGGCCCTTGTTGCCTAGTCATCCTACTGGTAGATAATTACTAGAAGGATAGAAGCACTTGAATTTTGGTCCACTCTCAGGTGGAACATCATCTGAAGATAATGATAACTATACATTACTTTTTAATCAAATACCAGTATTGACATTTTGGGCCAGTAATACAGTCATAATAGCTCATTAATCAATAAAACTAATGGACCCTAACACCTAAGTTTTATAATTCTATTTACTTATTAAGTAGTTTATTTCATTTGTTTTAAAGATATTACTATCTACCAGGTGGTTTTGTTTTGTTTTTGTTTGTTTTTTTGGTTGTTTTTGGAGTTGTGTTTTTTGTTTTAAGAGATGATGTCTTGCTCTGTCACTCAGGCTGGAGTGTGGTGACGTCATCACTGTTCACTGCAGCCTCAAACTCCTGGGCTCAAGCAGTCCTTCCATCTCAGCCTCCCGAGTAGCTGGGACCACAGGCACCACCATGCCCAGCTAATTTTTTAATTTTGTGTGAGACAGGATCTTACAGTGTTCCCCAGGCTGGTCTTATACTCCTGCCCTCAACATGGGCCAGTTTTTACAGGAGAGAGAAATCCAGCCTTAAGTATATGTGGCATTTTAGGACCAGTTGAGATCTCTCAAGGCCCATGTATAGTCGTAATTATTTCTAAGGGATAGCACTTTTCCCTTTTGTGTCCTTGTATCTATGGTCATAAGTGAATGAAGCTCTTGATTATGTATCCTATTCTTCTTTGTGATGATTAAAAAACAAGTCGTTTCTGGCCAAACTATAACAGTTATATAGGCTCTCGGCCTCATTTTATGAATTTTGTGTTTTGTTTCTTGTTTTAATTTTCTATTGTTTACTGTTCCATATTTTCTAGTCATATTTGCATTTGGTGATAATTACTCTTTTGTTTTGTAAGCTACCTCATCTACTTTTGGCCTGAAGCAGTATATAAGTACGCGATGGGTAGAAACATTAATTTTGCAGTTTCTGGTTAGTACTGTGAGCAATAGTAACACTTTTAAATTTGTTCTGTTTTCCCTTTTATTTGCTTCCCCAAATATAGGAGCTGGTACATACACTACCTCTTCTTTGAGCACAAAATCTACAACCACATCAGACCCTCCAAATATTTGTAAAGTGAAACCTCAGCAGTTGCAGACAAGCAGCCTGCCTTCTGCAAGTCATTTTTCACAGTTAAGCTGTATGCCTTCCCTTATTGCCCAGCAACAACAGAGTCCACAAGTTTATGTGTCTCAGTCTGCAGCAGGTAATGTTTTTAGGCTTGAATATAAGGAATTTAGAAATTGAAGACTAAAATGCCTATTTTTGTCTCTTCTTAACCTTTCAGCTAAGCATAAGGCTTTTAAAGTACATTGCTGTAAATATTTAAATTCGTGTAATTCTTTTTTTTTTTTTTTTTTTGAGATGATGTCTGGCTCTGTTGCCCAAGCTGGATTGCAGCGGCACAGTCTTGACTCACTGCCACCTCCATCTCCCAGGCTCAAGTGATCCTCTCACCTCAGCCTCTCAAGTAGCTGGGACCACAGGAGCACACCACCATGCCCAGCTAATTTTTTTGTTTGTTTGTTTGTTTTGCATTTTTGGTCTAGACAGCATTTTTTTACCATGTTGTCCAGGCTGGCCTCGAACTCCTGAGCTCAAGTGATCCTCCTTCCTCAGCCTCCCAAAGTGCTGGAATTATAGGCGTGAGCCACCTCTCCCAGCCTAAATTGACGTAATTCTTTTTAAAAGTGTCTTGGAAGATATAAGTGTACATACGTACTCTAGTAACAGTTTCTTAGCTAGGAATCTCATGGATACACTTAACCTATCAGAGGTTAAGTGAGGGTATTCATTGCAGTATTATTTCTAATAATGACAAGTTAAAAACAATATATAGGCTGGACATGGTGGCTCATACCTATAATCCCAGCACTTCAAGAGGCCAAGGCAGAAGGATTGCTTGACCCTAGAAGTTCAGGACCAACCTGAGCAACATAGTGAGACCCCACGTCTACAAAAAAATTTTAAACATTAGCTGGATGTGGTGGCACATGCCTGTAGTTCCCGCTATTTGGGAGGCTGAGGTGAGAGAATCATTTGAGCCAGGTGATAATCATGCCACTGCATTCCAGCCTGGCAGAGTGAGACGCTGTCTCGTCATTATAATATGTGGAGTTCTGCAGAACATACTACTGTATAAAAACAGCAAGTCAACCAGGCACCATGGCTCATGCCTGTAATCCCAGCACTTTGGGAGGCTGAGGCGGGCAGATCACTTGAGGCCAGCAGTTCAAGAGCCACTTGGCCAACATGGTGAAACCACATCTCTACTAAAAATACAGAAATCAGTTGGGCGTGGTGGCACACACCCAGCTGCTCAAGTGGCTGAGGCACAAGAATTACTTGAACCCAGGAGGTGGAGGTTGCAGTGAGCTGGGATCAATCGTGCCACTGCACTTCAGCCTGGGTGACAGAGCGAGACTATTTAAAAAAAAAAAAAAACAGCAAGTCACAAAGTAGTATGTACATACATAGAAATGTGTTTAGAATTGATACCAAACTTTTAAAATTAAATGTCAATCCTCTGAATATTTTGCTAGATTCTAGTAGGTAGGTTTAAAATTGGAGTAGAATTGCCAGTTCAATGGGTAGATTCGTTTTCAATTTTAGTAGATTATGTGAAATTTTACCACTGACAAAATCTGAGTATCTCTACCCCATTGGCAGTATATAAATTTTTTCTCATGCCTTCACAAGTACTAGTTACCTGTCTACTAGAAGTTTTCCATCTTTTCACGTTTGCCTCTTGTCACGTTTTTAGTTTTTCCATGGCTGTATTAATTTTCAGAGGGTGCACTTAATTTGGAATCTGCTACAAAACTTGGTTTTTATTTACTGTTTGGAAAATTCTGAAATTAGGACACTTATTACTGCTTGTTTTTCCTGACGGTCTACAGCTCAAATCCCAGCCTTCTATATGGACACAAGTCATTTATTTAATACCCAACATGCGCGATTGGCTCCACCATCCTTGGCTCAACAACAGGGTTTCCAACCAGGTCTCTCTCAGGTAATATCAAAGACTTCTTACTTCCTATGTTTGTTCCTTCGCATTTCTGTGGTTATAATAGTTACCTTGGAACATAAATAATAGACTCTGAAATTACAAGCTACGCATGATTACCTTGATATTCTATAAGCAAAATTTTAAAATTTCCCCAAATTTACCAGAGCCTAATATTAACAATGTAGAATAAGTAGTGGGTTGAAAGGGAAATTTAGATGTTTACATTCAGTTTTGTTTTAAAATGGAGCTGATATATAGTATTCATCTTACTCTTTTCATGTCTCAAATTTTTATATTCCATTGTTAATGATTTATTTGTATGATATTGATATATAATATGTTGACATACTTTTTCAATGCATTGCAGCCAACTTCAGTTCAGCAGATTCCAATCCCTATTTATGCACCACTGCAAGGGCAGCATCAAGCCCAACTGAGTTTGGGGGCTGGACCTGCTGTTTCCCAGGCTCAGGAATTGTTCAGCTCTTCACTTCAACCATATAGGTAAATGCTTTAAAAGTCACTTTTGTAGTGATGTTGAAAACATTGTAACTACTGATCCTCCTTGCCGTAATCCATAACTGTTCCTTCCCCAAAAAACCTAGGATGACTCTGCTATAAACCACATTGGCTAGTTGAGCATGTTGATTATATGTCATGAACCTCAGCCTCTGGTAATTTCAACCATACCTTATTAAAGAAAGTCAGCCTTCAAAACCTTTTGAAGTAGTGAACAACAGCAACCCCAAAACTGTTAGAAATTATAGAAAATAGCTGCTTAAAGAACCTAAAAGTCTGTGTGCCTTCTGGCTACCAACAACTATATATATCTGAATCTCCTCTATGTACGAGCTGAGGCATGGCAGTTAACTATGTTAGGGGGTATAGGACAGGGTGGAATATAACAGAACAGAGAGGGGTAGAATATCAAAGCATGGAAGTAATGGTGACAAATATGCTATGTAGTGAAGAAAGCATTTTTTCCAAAAATTCACTCAGATGCACTGTAAGTTACCTTTGCAATTAGAGAAATAATGAAAACTGATTTTTTTGAACTTTCCTTATATATGATAGCTATTCAGCCTTTCACCTACATTAACTAAATTTAGTCTTCACACAGCCACCTGTGTGAAGAAGGTAAGTCCTCCTCATTTAACATGTGGATGTTAGGACTTGAAGAGGGTGAGGGTTTTTTGTTTTGTTTTGTTTTGTTTTGTTTTAACCTAAGGTTATACATAAAGTGGCAGAGCCTGGATTCAACCCTCAGTGTCTCTGGTTTCCAATTTAATGAGGGAAGAAGAGTGAGAGTAAGAGTCAGATAGTAGGAGCAGTGCCTCATGGCATAGCTGTCATCCATCCTCTTAATGGTGGCCTTAAATCATCAGAAAGAAAAATAAGTTACATTCAGTACACTTGGTTTAGGAAGTCTGTGCATTTGTTTTTAGGAATTTGTTTTCAGAAGTGAGTTCAGATAGAATTTCCATACTTTACAGATTAAACTTGTCATCAGTTAATACAGTATGTTTTATATTACCATAATGATACTCCTAGAGAAGCCAGGTTCAGCTAATGAAACTTTCTTAACAGAGAGCTGAGTCATTAGTAAACCTCATAAATGTGGCTTTTATTTTTACCTTTTGATTAAAGATACTTTAGTAAAATTTAATACACCTGTGTCGTTACCTATATAGCTGTTGTAGGTCTTCCCTCCTCATCTTACTCTCAGGTAGTTTCGTTATTTTCTCCCATTAGAAGTAAAACTATTTGCCCCAACTAGAAGCTAAAGAAAGTCTTGTATTTGGGATTATCTTGGAATTTATATTAAAAATAAAACTTGAAAATTTCTGACACAGGAGTAGCAGCTAGATTTAACCTCACAAGCCAGTCTCCTTTTAATTGTATTGGCTGCTTGAAACACTGTTGAAAAGTTTACAACCACTTTTCAGTACTGTGAAAAAGAGTACAGTGATTAATTAGTAATGTCTTCCACAGGCCATGGGAGGTGGAGTAGCAATGTACTATATTTGTAATCCCCATTTCACTAATTGTGTTAGAAGACAGACTTTTTAAGACCAGACCTGGTCAATAGAAATATAATAAAAGACACATATGTAATTGTGGCAAGTGACTACCACATTGGAAAGTACAGGTTTAGATTTTGAAAGCAGTTATTTTATCCCTAAACATTCCTTGCTTGTTACTTAACCTAATCAGCATAGTATTTATTAGGGAGTCTCTGAATTGGCTTCTACAAAGACAGGACAGTTTATAACAGTATATTCATATTTTCTTACCTTGTGTTTGAAACATAAATTATAAGTAGATATTGTAAAGATTGCTGTGATCCTAGACTAGCATTCTTTCTTAGTGGATTTTGTTCCTGCCACATAGGTCAGTTTTAATAAAACAACAAAGCATAATGTTCTTTAACCCACTACTTTTGATTTAGTTGCTTATTCTTTATCTCTGCATCTTAAAAGTGTAGACTGGAGGCATCCACCTCAGAGATGATAGGGAAGTCTGGAGTTAGATTCTGGCATTATGGTTTTGTTTTGAGGGGTGTGTTTTGGCTTGGTTTGATTTTGGTTTGTGTTCTTGTTTGTTTGCTTGCTTGATCTTTGTGGGTAATTCTGACGTGAGCTATTACTGTGCTTTATTCCATAAAGATCTTGAGGCTAGGCCATTTATATTAAAAATATATGTGGGGAAGTAATGAAATACAAATAAGAAAAGTTGGGGCTATTGGTGCTATAAATTAGAAAGTTGCCAAAGAGAAAAAGAGATTTTGTTCTCAACTTTGTGTTGAACACAAAAAGAGAATTATTCTCACTATTCAAAAGGAGAGAGCAATCCACTTCTCAGGGAGAACAGGCCTTTTCACAGGACTTTTACATGTGAAGCTTCCTTGTATACAGGGCTTTAAATCTTGAAATAAGTTGCTTTAGACACAGTCTGTATTCTCTGCCTCTTTTCTTGATTTCTGAGCTAATTAGAGTGCAGCCAAGTGTCAGTGATGGGGAAACATTCTGAAGTATGCATCCTTTTTCAAACATCATAGAGTGTACTTACAGGAACCTAGGTAGTATAGCCTGCAGCTCCACACCTAGGCTATTATAGAGTACAGCCTATTGTGTCTAATTAGGCTATAAATGCATGCAGCATTTTACTGTACTTAGTATTTTGTAGGCAGTTGTAACACAGTGGTAAATATTTGTGTCTAAACATAGAAATCTAAACAATCTAAACAGAAAAAGTACAATAAAAAGATAGCATACAAGATTAAAAATGGTACTTACCATGTATAGCACACTTACCATGAATGGGGCTTGCAGGACTGAAAGTTGGTCTAGGTGAGTCAGTGAGTGAGTGGCGAGTGATATTACTGTACACTACTGTGGAGTCTACAAACACTGTACACTGTGGGTACACTATATTTGTAAGAACAAATTTTTCTTTAATAAATCAACCTCAACTTAGTGTAATTTTTTGACTCTTGTAATAACATTTAGCTTACAACACAAACACATTGTACATCAGCACAAAAATACTTTTTTTTGTTGTTGTTGTTTTTTTGTTTGTTTTTTGAGACAAGGTCTGTGTCACCCAGGCTGGAGTGCAGTGACACATACAGCTCACTACGTCGAACTCCTGAGCTCACGCCATTGTCCAACCTCAGTTTCCCAAGTAGCTAGGACTACAGGCACTTGCTACCATGCCCACCTAATTTTTTATTTTTTTGTAGAGGTGAGGTCTTATTCTCTTGCCCAGGCTGGTCTAAACTCCTGGCCTCAAGCAATCCTTTCACCTCAGCCTCCTAAAGTGCTGAGATTGTGAGCATGAACCACAAAGTCTGGCCTTTTCTTTTGTTAACGTTTTTCTGTTTTTTGAATTTTTTTTTTTAACTTTTTTAAACTTTTTAAAACTTTTTTATTAAAAACTAAGATGCAAACACACATTAGGCTAGGCCCACACAGGGCTAGGATCATCAGTATACTCTCATCTACCTCACCTGCACATCCTGTCCCACTGGGAAGTCTTCAGGGGCAGAAACACACACGGAGCTGTCATGTCCTATGTTAACAGTGGTTTCTTCTGGAATACCTGCTAAAGGATCTACCTGAGGCTGTTTTATAGTTTTTTGTTTTAAGTAGAAAGAGTACACTCTAAAGTAACAAAATGTATAGTAAATACATAAACTAGTAACATAATTCTTTTTATCAGTATCAGATATTATGTACTGTATATAACTATGTACTGCACTGTTATATGACTGTAGTAGGTTTGTTTATATTTAATATTAGCACCAGCAAAAACACTTGAGTCATATGTTCTGTGATGTTAGAACAGCTATGATGTCACTAGGTGATAGGAATTTTTCAGCTTCCTTATAATCTTATGGGACCATCAATATATATGTGTTCTATTGATTGAAATGTCATGTAGCACATGACTGTATTGGGTCATTTGGGATTTGCATTGTTAAGATTTTCAGATTCCAGATGAGATTCTAACAATATTTTCTCTTTAATCCTTATGTAGATCTCAGCCAGCTTTTATGCAAAGCAGTTTATCCCAGCCATCTGTGGTCCTTTCTGGGACTGCTATTCACAACTTTCCAACTGTCCAACACCAAGAACTTGCCAAGGCACAATCTGGTCTTGCCTTTCAGCAAACATCAAATACCCAACCTATTCCCATATTGTATGAACATCAACTGGGGCAGGCATCAGGACTAGGAGGTTCCCAGCTGATTGACACACATCTTCTCCAGGTAAGTCAGGGGACTAGAACAGTGCACACTCATTGTATTCCTATGCCACAGATCATTTTAAGGAAACATTTTTAAAAGAAAACATGTTAAAAGATGCAATGAAAAAAACAAAGTCCTTTCATTTTATCTAATACTAAAAATTGCTAGACATTGCTTTGAAGTCATAATCTCCGTCTCTGAATTTGAAATTTTTTTCAGTTTTACTCATGTTTTCTTACAAAATTTTTTCTAGGCTAGAGCAAATCTTACCCAGGCTTCAAATCTTTATTCTGGACAAGTACAACAGCCTGGTCAGACAAATTTTTATAACACTGCCCAGTCACCAAGTGCTCTCCAGCAGGTAAACTATGGCATGGTAAATTTCCTCAATTTTCTTTATTATTATTTTTATTGCTTTTGTGATTGTTTGGGAATTTAAATTGAACCATGAAGGAAAGATGGAGGAGTGGTCATTAAACTGTTCACTGAGATGTCATAAAGAATTCCATTGGGTCCACGTAGAAGGGGTTTCAGGTTCATGACACCCCTCTTCTCACCACCATCACCCCCTACTTCAGTCATTCCTGTATTTTTACATCTTCTAGGTTTTTTGTTGGTTTGGGGGGTTTTATTTTTTTTCTGTCACCCACGCCAGAGTGGATGTGATCATGGCTCATTGCAGCCCACCTCCCAGGCTCAAGCAATCCTCTCACCTCGGCCTCCTGTGCAGCTGGGACTACAGGCTCATGCCATCATGCCTGGCTAATTTTTCTTCGTATTTTTTGTAGAGACAAGGTTTTGCCATGTTGCCCTAGGCTGATCTTGAACTCCTGGGCTCAAGCAATCCACCTGCCTCGGCCTTCCAAAGCGTTGGGATTACAGGCTTGAGCCACCACACCTGGCTGCTAGGTTTCCGTGTAATTATTCTATTTTAACAAAGGATTCCATGAATATAAAACTTTGAAAACCATTGTCCAGAATATAGTTACATGTAAGTGTGATTTAGTTGGCTTACCCATTAGTGCTAGGGAGAAGCCTCCCAAAGACCCATCTGACAGGTTAGCATACATACAACAGTGTGGCAGAGTGTGATCGAGTATAAAGGCAAATACTTTTCATAAGTGTACGAATGCAATAATAATTTTCAGTGAAAAGTGTATGGTGCGTTTAAAACTATCTCCTCTAATAATTTCATTAGCTTATTCTTTAAAAGTGGTGGAGGGCTGGTGGGGGAACAAGTCATTAGTCATTTTCTTATAACTGTTTTTGTTTGCTATTTTAGGGAGTGATAATTCGGGAATATCTTATTGACATTCAGATTAAATACAGTGTTTATATGAAAACAGAGATTCTTGTTCTTCTCATAGCTCATTTTGACCAGCCTTGAAAACATTATGTAAAATATCTGTTTGGAAACTTGTGAATACTACTTATATTGTGTCCCCATGTACTTTGTGATTATTTGACATGTCCTGTGGATAAATTCAGAGATAGTTCTAATTCTTTCACTTTCTATTTTCTTCACTACAAGTAGCATTAACTAAACTACGTTGTACCTTTAATAGAAGAATGGAGATGTGGTTGAGGGTTGAGTGTCTCTTACCTAAATGCTTGGGACCAGAAGTGTCTCGGATTTTTTTTTTTTTTTTAATGTTTGCGTATATATAATGAGGTGTCTTGGGATGTGGGGCCTGTCTAAACCTGAAATTCCTGTTTCATATATACCTTATACATATAACCTGAAGGTAATTTTAAGCAACATTTTAAATAACTTTATGCATGAAACAAAGTTCTGACCGCACTTCGACTGGTCTGTCACATGAGGTGGGGTGTTGAATTCTTTTTTTTTTTTTTTTTTTGAGACTGAGTCTCCCTTACCCAGGCTGGAGTGCAGTGGTACGATCTCAGCTCACTGCAACCTCCATCTCCTGGGTTCAAACGATTCTCATGCCTCAGCCTCCCGAGTAGCTGGGATTACAGGCGCCCACCACCATGCCTGGCTAATTTTTGTATTTATTTAGTTATTTTTGTAGAAACAGGGTTTCCCCATGTTGACCAGGCTGGTCTCAAACCCCTGACCTCAAGTGATCCACCCACCTTGGCCTCCCAAAGTGCTGGGATTACAGGCGTGAGCCACCGTGCCCGGACTTGATGTCAGATTCTCTACTTGTGGTGTCATATCAGCCTCTCAGAAAGCTTTGGAGCATTTTGGATTTTGATTTTCAGATTAGAGATACTCAACTTGTAGTCACTAAGAAAAAGAAATATGTGAAATACATTAGTAGATGGATGTGTTATATTTATTTATTTTATTTTATTTTTTGTATTTTGAGACAGAGTCTTGCTCTGTCTCCAGTCTGGAGTGCAGTGGTGCGATCTCGGCTCACTGCAACCTCTGCCTCCTGGGTTCAAGCAATTCTCATGCCTCAGCCTCCCAAGTAGCTGGGACTACAGGTACACGCCACCACGCCCAGCTAATTTTTGTATGTTTTTTTTTTTTTAGTAGAGATGGGGTTTTACCATGTTGGCCAGGATGGTCTCGATCTCTTGACCTCGTGATCTGCCCCCCTTGGCCTTCCGAAGTGCTGGGATTACAGGCATGAGCCACCATACCCAGCCGATGTGTTCTATTTTAAATCTTACTCAAAAGTATTTGAAGAGTTGTGTATAGTTGTATGAGTATGTCTGCAGTAAACAGAAACAAATTGCTTCAGTTTCTCTTTACTTATTTTCTAGGTTACAGTACCTTTACCAGCATCCCAGCTTTCCTTGCCTAATTTTGGATCTACAGGGCAACCTCTAATTGCTTTGCCTCAGACTCTTCAGCCCCCATTACAGCATACCACTCCCCAAGCACAGGCTCAGAGTCTGAGCCGTCCTGCACAAGTAAGCCAGCCTTTCAGAGGATTAATTCCTGCTGGAACACAGCATAGCATGATTGCAACCACAGGAAAAGTAAGTAAAGAGACATTTGCACAGGTTGTTTGAGAATTTAAGGTAGTGTGTTCCAATCTATACATTTGTGTTATCTAAAAAACTAAAATGTGTCGGTTTTTACCACCCTGCAAAACAAATCTCAAACCCCAGTGTATTTACATCTTATCTGTTTACTTTTAATGTGTTTGGCCCCATCTAGTTTTTACCTAATAACAAAGAATTCACAAATTTGTTGGAAGAATTGGATTTATAGTGTCTCTTGGGCTTATTTTATTACAAGTCTCTTTGGTCTGATAATTCCATAATACTTGACTATAGGAGTTTTGTACTAAGGTTTTTTGCCCTTTCCTAGATTACGTCTTCACATATAGGACATGTAAACACAGCACTTAGCTTATGGAATTAAAGAAATGTTAAGTTTATTTTATGCTTTTCCTCAGATGTCTGAAATGGAACTAAAAGCCTTTGGAAGTGGCATTGATATAAAACCAGGCACACCTCCAATCGCTGGTAGAAGCACCACACCAACATCTAGTCCCTTCCGGTAAAATGGGCATTTAAATTTGCTTATGAAATTCCAATTTGGTCACTATTTGTTAAATACTTATCAGTCCTGTGTGACATAATCCCTTTTCCAAGCAGGAAAGGAATTATTAAGACATTGTTTTTGATAGTTTTGTCTAAAATGTTAAGCTTTTAAATTATTTGAAATGTGTTTATTGTACTATATTTTAAGTAAATTCTTTCGTTACAGAGCAGATCTTTTTTTCTTTTTTTTTTTTTGAGACAGAGCCTCACTCTGTTACCCAGGCTAGAGTACAGTGGCATGATTATAACTCACTGCAATGTCAAACACCTGGGCTCAAGCAATCCTCCTGCCTCAGCCTCCTGAGTAGCTGGGACTACATACACGTGCCACCAAACCTGGCTAATTTTTTAAAAAATATTGTCCAAGCTGGTTTCGAACCAGCCAATCTTAACTGGTAACTGGTATCCTTTCTTACCTCTGGTCCTCCAATGTCTCTCTTCTACCAGAATGTTTTGGTAACTCATCACAGTAATTTTTACCAACTACCAAGTATGATGAAAATACTAAGAACAGTGTTTGCAAAAATCTAACAGCATTATTTACTTGGTATTACTATACTGACTAGTAACGGCTTCTTCCCAAGGGCTACTTCTACAAGTCCGAACAGCCAGTCCAGCAAAATGAACAGCATTGTCTACCAGAAGCAGTTCCAGTCAGCCCCTGCCACTGTGAGAATGACACAACCATTTCCTACACAGTTTGCACCCCAGGTGGGCAGATATAATTAAGAAATGAGTATTATTGACTTAAAAATAGTTGCTAATCTGGATAAATTGTGATCTTGCCTTATGTTAGCCAGTTAAGTACAGTTTTTAATAAAAAATAGTTTCTGAATTTAACAATAAATTTATTTTATAAAGATAGTCTGCGATTTATAGCCAGACATAGTAATTGTTTAGTTCTAAAGCAGACAAGAGAAATAGTTTTAAGATTCCCCACACAGCTCTGATAATTTGAGTCCTTTTCCTTTTAACTTTTTTTAAGGAGTTGACTTTTCAGCGAAGGGTCCCAGTGCTTGAAGTTTTCTAGTTTTAAAGTTGGTTTTTGTTTTTAAGATATTTATGTGCAATTGAGATAAAATTTCCAAGAAGGTGTTTTAATATATGTTTAAAAATATTGGCTTCTCTTCCCCTTGCTGATCATATAAAAGGACTAACTAAGAACTCTCACAAACTAGAACTGGTTCCTGAGAAATTAACATTTGTTGAATTAGTATTGATTTTATTTATCTTCAGATTACATTTGTTACAGGTGTGTGCCTTTTCTGTAACTGTACCTTTTAAAAAGATAGCCTAATTAAAAGTCTTTATCCCCCCCTTCAGAATTTACAACTGAGGTGCTAGGACCAACTGAAGTGCCATAGCATGCTTTGCCTAATTTTTCTGTTAAACTCTCCAAGCATGGCCTGTTTATTCTTTGTCCTTGTTAATGAAGTGGCACAATCCATACACTTCCTTTCACTGGTAGGATGGGCACAGATTTACTCTGGGATAAGCCAACCTGGTCTAGTTGGCAGTTTTTTTTTTTCTTTTTTTTTTTTTTTTTTTTTTAACAGTTCAATGTTGTATGTTTTGTTTTTTTCACTCAGATTCTCTCTCAGCCTAACCTGGTCCCTCCATTGGTAAGAGCCCCACATACTAACACCTTCCCAGCGCCTGTTCAGAGGCCACCAATGGCACTGGCCAGTCAGATGCCTCCTCCGCTGACCACAGGCCTCATGAGCCATGCTCGTTTGCCACATGTAGCCAGGGGTCCTTGTGGATCACTATCTGGAGTCAGAGGTAATCAGGCCCAGGCTGCGTTGAAGGCTGAACAAGACATGAAGGTTAGTACAGTGTTAACAGCCAACAGATCAAGAATCTGTCTCTGAACCATGTCTTAAAATGCCTCTGGACCCATAACTGTATATCCAGGCATTCATTGTCTTAGTAGACTTAACCAAGCTAACTACTTTTATTCATTTCCCCCTTTTTTTTTCTTTTTTTTTTTGCCCCATTCCCATTCCTTTCATCTTTTTTTCTTTTTGTTTCTTTTTCTTTTTTTTGGCAACTGTAGTTAGGAAACGAATTAATGTCTTAAACTGTGGCCAAATGAATTGTTATCAGATAAATATTTGAGGGAGATCTGAGTTTAGATGCAAAATTTTTTTTGGAATAGCAAAGAAGTAATATGAATTATTACAGACTTCCCCATTTTCTTTTTTTTTTTTTTTTTAATTTTCTTCCCCCCTTTCCCCTGACTCTCCTCCTCCCAGCAGCTTAAAATATAAATCATGGTTATATGAAAACTCTGGAATGGGTAAGATATGTTACCTATCTTGGTATTTTTTCCATTATGAGTCATTGAAGTACAGTTTTCTTCTCAAACTGTTTTCATACGCTTTTTGGCCTACCACATGAGGTGGCCGTATTCCACAGTGGATTGTGCAGCTGTAGATGGAGAACTCAGAAAAGCACTTTGGGATCCTTCATGATGAAAGGCACTGATACACATGGGGTTTGCTAATGCAGAAAGAGTGCCTTTAGGAGTCTGTGTGGGGACAGTTTTGTAGCATGAACCTTACATGTCTGCCAGTACAGCCAATTGAATCCATTTATTTCTATATTTACTTTAGGCTTGACTTTCAGGGATCTTAGTAATTTTGCCTGTTTTGTCACTATATATGTCATGAGATCAGACTAGAAGAAAGAAAAGCTTACCGCTTTCAAACAGGGAAATGTGCATAGTAATGCTTTACTCTGAATTAGAAACATGTTTATGATAATCCTATTTGAAAATTTGATTGATGGATGGATTGATTCAAGTTTCTGGGGGCGACATCCCTAGTGTTTCTGATCCTGAGTAATCCTTAAAGACTACCCAGCAGCAAAACTTTTATTAAATAATTATCTACTTTTATTAAGGCTGTATGCCTAGGATTTCCATCTGTTTGTTATAATTAGAAATACCAGTGTGAGTAAAAATCTTCGGAAGTTATTTGGCCTTGGATTCCAGTTCTGCTTCTGGCTCCTTGGCTCTTGATTTTCACATATTCCCATGTTGGAAATAACATTAGAGCTTTATAATCGTAATGGGGTGGGAAAGGGTACAAGCTTCTTGAAAATTGCTTCAGATCTTTGGATAGTACAGGTTACCTGTAGAACATGAAGCATTTTTTTTTTATATGCAAGAAGGATGGAAAGTTAAGTTTTAATTGTGAATGTTACAGTGGTAAAATTTACAGATTGACGTAAGTATATTTTTGGGGGCACATAGTCAAAACTAAGAAATTATTTACCAGCTCAGAATGTGGTAGGAGCTATCAGAACTTAGTGATCAAGTGAAGTCGTAGTTACTAATTTCTGATGCTCTTCCCCTGCAGAAGAGAGCTGTGGGAAGAGGACTCAGCCACAAGACATTTGGTCCTAGGTGTTGGTAATGCCACAATATAAGTGCTTCCTTTTCATTTTATTGTAGACCACATATTGATAACTAGAAGTTTTAAGTGTTACATGTATGTTTTCAGATTTGCAAGCAGGTTCCCTAAATAAAATGTAATATCAATAAGCTTATTGTTCCAGAGAAGATACAAATCAGCAGCAATTTATATTTTATTATTTTATGAGAGGGCAAACCTTGAAAAGGTGGTGGGAGGTGGTCCTGTGGTTTCCTTTTTTTTTTTTTTTTTTTTTAATCACATGGAATATTTCAAAAATAGGAAGAAATCTATGCATTAAAAGCTCAAAGATCAATGAGGTACCTTTTGGCTTTGGCCAAACCAGTGTGGGGAAAACTGATTTGTGATTGGTAAAAGAATTTGAACCAAGATTGATTTGACAGGCTTTGGTAATGCTGCAGTATTTTCAGTTATTCTTTCTTATTTTTTAAGGCAAAGCAGAGAGCAGAGGTTCTTCAGTCCACGCAACGGTTCTTCTCTGAACAGCAACAGAGCAAACAGATAGGAGGCAAAGCCCAGAAAGTGGACAGTGATTCAAGTAAACCTCCTGAAACACTGACCGACCCTCCTGGTGTCTGTCAGGAAAAAGTAGAAGAAAAGCCACCCCCTGCACCCTCCATAGCCACCAAACCTGTTAGAACTGGACCAATCAAACCTCAGGCGATCAAAACCGAAGAAACAAAATCTTAAAGGCTATGGTTTATTGCAGGGGATTGGGGGTGGGGGTAGGGAAAACATGGAGAATTAAGTCAGATAATGCCAGCAGCCAAAGGGGAAAAATGGTCTGTGACATTATCCTGTTCAGAGCTTGGAGATATACAAGGGACATAGGAGCAATTTACACTGACACATAGCTGCTGTACCAGTAAAAATGAGGCTTTGCAAGCTTGTACCTACTATATAACATGCGCTCGCTCGGTTGATGGCCACACATCTTCAGTCAGAATTTATATATAAATATATGCACCCATTTTTTTGAGTGCATATAATTTAGACCTAAAAATCCTTATGATTAGATGAAACACCAAAAATATAAGGAAAATAACACAGCAGAGGAATAGCTCAGCCTGAACAGTGTGATGGTCCCAGCTAATACATCAGATGCGGTTTTTTTGCTCCCTTATGTTCTTTGGATATGGTTATGGCATTTGTAGGCTTGGAGGTGAAGAACTGAAGATAACTGGTGCTGGATAGAGGAGCCTTATTTTTTATTATGGCAGCTTGCTATTTTTATAACATGGTGATTGAGTTGAACACAATCAAAGTACAGTAGTAACTGATCTCCCCTTCTTCCTGGATGAATGAGCAGATGATTAAATACTGATATCAGCATCCTTGAACCATATCACAGTGAGCAGTGTTTGGCTACTGCTTCTGTTTGAAATGATGCTGTTTTGGTTGTGGTCCGAAGCTTTGAAGCGCTACTTAGCATCTCCTTTCTTCCATGGAGCTCTCACCATTCAAACATGACAGATTTGATAAAATGCTAGTTAGGTTGAGTCTTCCTTGCCCCACTCAGTCATCTTTGTATGAATCCCATGGTTCTGGGTTTTTTTTCTTTTTTTCTTTTTTCTTTTTTTTTTTTTAAACCAGTTTTTAGCTGGTGTTTATGAAGAACAGTGAGTACCTAGAACTGTGCCACTAATTAAAGGAAATCCTAAGAAGGTGCATTTCTTTACAGAGCTGTGTCATGCCATCCTTTGGGCCCTCTGCTGGAAAAGTAGAATCAAGTCTCAAATAATGCCTTTTTAATTGTATCCTCTAGTATTATAGATATAGGACAGTACTGTATCATACCTCTGTGAATGTAAAATATCTTGTACCTGCTTTATGATACGTAGTAGTGACCGTGCTTTATCAGAGCTGTTTTTAATGATGTTATTCTAGAATGTTTTATTTCCAGATGATGATTCAGAAGCTAATTTTAAAAAATGGTGCCAGGTACCACAACAGTAACAGAACTTTGCAATTTTCTGGGGTTTTGTTTTTTACCTCCCCCCCCCCTCTTTTTTTTAAATGGAGTGTGCTGGATGTCTCTATAATTTTATTCAGATGACTGCAGAACCTGGAAAAGCTGTTGCTGCTATTGATGCATAACATACTGCTATTGGTCTTTTTATATAAATATATATATATACATATATATATATAATTTGAATTTTTGGAAACTTTAGCTGTGCTGTCAACTTTGGAAAAAGTATCCCAGTTTACTGTGTTGAGTTGGCATTGTACAGAAATTAACAGCCATATTGGTCTAGAAACGTTAAACTTAATTTTTTCCATTTGTACAGGGGTAACGCACTGTATTAAATATGTAAGGTCTTATCTACATGGGTTTGATTACAGAAACTAATAAAGTATTCTCTAAATAATGATTCTTGGAGCTTCTAATCATTTCCTAAAAGAGGGTTTGTCATGTATTAAAACTAGTGGTCAAGAGTACTGACCGGTCGCAGTGACTCACGCCTGTAATCCTAGCACTTTGGGAGGCCGAGGTGGGTGAATTGCCTGATCTCAGGAGTACGAGACCAGCCTGGGCAACATGGTGAAACCCCATCTCTACTAAAAATACAAAAAAACAAAAAGTACATTATACGGCCGGGAGCAGTGGCTCATGCCTGTAATCGTAACACTTTGGGAGGCCAAGGCATGTGGATCACCTGAGGTCAGGAATTTGAGACCAGCCTGGCCAACATGGCAAAACCCCATCTCTACTAAAAATACAAATTTAGCTGGGCCTGGTGGCAGGTGCCTATAATACCAGCTACTTGGGAAGCGAGACAGGAGAATTGCTTGAACCCAGGGCGGGAGTCGGAGGTTGCAGTGAACCGAGATCATGCCACTTCACTCCAGCCTGGGCGAAAGAGTGAAACTCTGTCTCAAAAAAAGTACATTATACTCTAGAAAAGGATTGTCATCCAAAGCCTTGACTTCTCGCTTTGAAGAACTCTGAAAATTATTCAACTAAAGTAACTATTGTCAGTGGCAGTCATGGCTCCTGTTCTGAGGTAGCCAAACTCATATTGAAAACAAATCTATCCACTGGGTGTGGTGGCTCATGCCTGTAATCCCAGCTCTTTCGGAGGCTGACGTGGGCGGATCACCTGAGGTCAGGAGTTCAAGACCAGCCTGGCCAATATGGTGAAGCCCCGTCTCTACTAAAAGTACAAAAATTAGATGGGCGTAGTGGCGCATGCCTGTAGTCCCAGCTGCTTGGGAGGCCGAAGCAGGAGATGTCAAGGAGAAAGAAGTTTTCTTGATGCATAGTGCCAGATGTTGAAAAGAGTTTCACCATCTTTTGGTCAGAAGCTGAAGGACCAAAAATAGATCTCAGTATTATTTACGTTTGTATTTTTCATAGCTTTGTTACATGTTCGCGAACATCATCACCTGCCCTAAAAGGCTATAGGGCATTTGTATCGTTTACTCAATTTATGAAATGAAGTACTGAGGGATTGTAGTTACTTATCCTAAAATCCCATGTTCCGAACATGTTGCTTCCAGACCCAGCTTTAAGAAAACTAGTTATTCAGTCACTAATGACACGTGCCTTCTTTTTTTTTTTTTTTTTTTTTTTTTGAGACGGAGTCTCGCTCTGTCGCCCAGGCTGGAGTGCAGTGGCGCGATCTCGGCTCACTGCAAGCTCCGCCTCCCGGGTTCACGCCATTCTCCTGCCTCAGCCTCCCGAGTAGCTGGGACTACAGGCGCCCACAACCGCGCCCGGCTAATTTTTTTTTGTATTTTTAGTAGAGACGGGTTTCACCGTGGTCTCGATCTCCTGACCTTGTGATCCGCCCGCCTCGGCCTCCCAAAGTGCTGGGATTACAGGCGTGAGCCACCGCGCCCGGCCGACACGTGCCTTCTTAACTCATGGATACTGCAATTCTTAAACATAAGATACCCAAGTTTTGATGGTTTTGTCTTGGGTAGAGACAGGGTTTCTCCATGTTGCCCAGGCTGGTCTTGAACTCCTGATCTCAAGCAATCCACCTGCCTCAGCCTCCCAAAGTGCTGGGGTTACAGGCGTGAGCCACCGCACCAGGTCTGATACTTATTAGTAGGCTCTGCCTTGATCCAAGTTTTCAGTGTAGGGTTTTTCTCAAGATACGCTCTAAATTAAAAGCTGTGGTTTATTGCAGGGAATTGTGGGAAGAGGTATGATGGGTAAGAATGGGAATCAAATACTTGCCTTACCAAGTCGCTGCAGTTGTCGGTATTTTTCATATTCTAGTTTTTAAGTTTAATCCTCCTAAATTTTAAGACTTAATAGGTGACCAGCTATACAGCTTGCATTACCCCCACTTGCAAACCAGCAGGCATGTGCTATTTGGTTGTATTCACTGTTAAAATATCACTAATACCTTGGGTCCTTTGCTAGAACCTGTGGTGGGAAAATGGCACCAAAAGCATATCGAATGAAAGTAAGGTAATGCATATTAATGTCTCTGCAGTTTGGCCATGCAATTTTGTCCCTGGCTTCTCTGACGTGACAGAATAACCCAAAAGGTGTTGCAGTTAATAGTTGACTGTAGATATTTGGTCACATAAACTTCTGAACATTCTCTGTCCCTTGAGCTGCCCTGGTAGAAGGTAAGGGGAGTCCAGGTCCTTGCCCCTAGTTAATAACAAATAGTGTTTATGATAGAAGAGTGATTGGGGGAGGAGGGTTGGGGAATGAGAGGAGGGGATCGTTGTAAGTTCCAACAAACTCTTGGCCAGAGGCAAGATACAGAAGGTAGAATGAGTCAGAAGCTATTTAAGTGTGTCTTTTCTAACAAAGTGATTTTTCATGTTGCCATTGCAGCATATTTCATAGATGCTTACCGTTTTCAGTACTGACTTCACATTCCCCTGCAACTTTTTTTCCATCTTATGAATAAATATAAAACTATATCATAGTTTGACAGACCTAATTATTTTGTAGGCGCTTTAGAAGCAGAACTAGAATTGGTTAGTTAAAGTGGAAAGTCACAGAGTCTAGATACTTTGATTGCTTGTTTTAGAGGAAGGTCTACACCATTTCTTTGAGATGTCTGCTGCCTAGATCTATTACATATGCATCATCTATAGTTTTCAGTTTTGTCTTAAAGAAATCTGAATAGAGAATTCCCTTGAACTCTCACAGATACCTTCCCTCAGTTTTCCAGCTTTGCTCGTACCCTTAATTTGACTACAGTTTTTAACAGTAAAAATTGTAGAAATCAAGTAATATTGACAACTAAACTACCTACTAGCTAATAGTCATCAGTCAGCATGTATTACCTTGGAAGTGTTAAATAGAGTTTGATTAGGAACCACAAATTTACTTCATAATGTAATGTAATTATTTTTTTAAAAACTTCCCTCAACAGAAAGGAATAATGTGCTACAGGAAAAGGAAAACTTACCTGAGGCAGAGAGTTTAAGCAAGAGGTGAGTCTCTGGTATAATCAGGCAGGGAGTCAAGTATTAACTCTGTATGTGTCAGGTGCTGGGAATATTGAGGACAGTTTCTTAACACAGTCTGGGGTGTGAGTGGAGATACATGTGGTAGCTTTGAGGCCTTTCAGGTTTTCGTCACTGATAGATACCTAGCCCTTATTTCATGGATGCCTCAAACCCCATCTTCCAGTCTAAGTTTTCCCCCCTAATCTATTTGCCTGTACTACTTAACCTAAATCTTTCAGAAGTTTTTAGTCAGTCCCGATCTGGCCTTCTCACCATTTCTTCACATACTAGCCAATATTTAGTAAGTAGAATTGCGGGTAAATTTGGGTCTTACTGATATATGAGCAAAGAAAGCAATTCAATAATTTCCTTATCTGAGCTGAAAAATGCACTAATGTTCAGTGGAGAACAGAGAGAATTTCAATAAGCAGAGCCTGTGGTTCCAGGTGAATAAGTCTTAAGTTCAAGGATGGTATAGAGGGACAGAGATGCATTCTGGCCCTCCAGGGTTAGATTTGCCAAGAGGCGAAATAGTTAATTTCAGACAGTTCTGTGGAACTGATAAAATCTGGTTTACTTAGGGCAGTGGTTTTCAGATTAGAAGTACACACTATTAAACAGAAGCAATTCCACTTTAAAATTTTGCTTGGCTAAAGGATTCAGTGGCTATTTTTTTAAAAATTACCAATGCGAATAAGGTTTATTGGTTCCGGGGAGGAGACACCCTCTCTAGTATGAGAAGCTGCGAAGAAGGTTGTACTTGGAGTAAAAACCACACTCTTCACAGAAGCTTATAGTGATACCCATTGAGGAGACTGATTGGGCCTTAGCTTTCTATAACCTGGGAATATGAATGGGTGCTATAAAGTTTCCTGTGACATGACTCGGTTATCAGAATTGTATCTCCAGCTTAGAACTTTACAGGGAAAAACTGGAAATTACACATAAATATCACCCACTTGCTCCCTCCACCCCCCACCTTTATAAGGTAGGTAATATTATTTACACATGCAGAGAATGAGGTATGATAGCCTGCCCAATGATACACAGTAAGCAGAGGAGGCAGGGTTTTTTGGTCCAGACAGTCTAATTCTTAAGCATAAGCTCTTTACTAAGCTACACTGTTGTGAAAGCACTGTACTTGAAGTTACAAACATACCTCGTTTTACTGCACTTTGCAGATACTGCAGGGTTTTTTCTTGAAAAAAAATTGAAGGTTTTTGGCAACCCCATGTTGAGCAAGTTCATTAGTGCTATTTTTCTAACAATGTGTGCTCATTTCCTGTCTGTGTCACATTTAATAACTCTCAAAATTATTTCAGACTTAAATTATCAAGTTATGGTGATCCAGGATCTTGAACGTTACTAGTGTAATTGTTTTGGAGCCTCATGAACCACAGCCATAAGACGGTGAACATAAATGCACGTGTTCTGATTGCTCCCCAAACAGGCTGTTCCCTCTCTCCCTCTTCTCAGGCCTCACTATTCCCTGAGACACAATATTGAAATTAGGCCAATTAATAGCCCTACAATGGCCTGTAAGTGTTAAAGTAAAAGAGGAGTCGCACATCTCATTTTAAATCAAAAGCTGAAAATGATTAAGCTTAGTGAGGAAGGCATGGCAAAATCTGAGATGGGCCAGAAAGATAGGCCTCTTGGGTTCATTAGACAAGTTGTGAATGCGAAAGACAAATCTTGAAGGAAATTAGAAGTGCTACTCTAGTGCAGTGAATACACAATGATAAGAAAACAGAAGAGCCCTATTGCTGATACAGAGTTTTGGTGGTCTGGATAGAAGATCGAAACAGGCCCAACATTCTCTTAAGCCAAAACCTTATCCAGAGCAAGCCCCTAACTCCAATTCCTTGAAGTCAGAGAGGTGAAGAAGCTATGGAAGTAAAGTTTAAAACTAGCAGAGGTTGGTTCATGGAGTTTAAGGAAAGCACCCATCTCCGTAACATTAAAGTGCAAGGTGAAGCAGCAAGAGTTGATGTAGGAACTGCAGCAAGTTGTCTAGAAGGTCTAGCTGAGATAATTGATGAAGGGGCTGTGCTAAATAGCAAGTTTTTAATGTAGACAAAATAGCCTTCTATTGGAAGCAGATGCCATCTAGGCCTTTCATAGCTGGAGAGAAGTCAATGCCTGGCTTCAAAGCTTCAAAAACTGACTTGTTAGGGGTTTATGCAGCTGGTGACTTTAAGCTGAAGCCAATACTCATTTACCATTTCGAAAATCCTAGGGCCCTTAAAAGTTAAGCTAAATCTACTCTGCCTGTGCTCTAGAAATACAACAGCAAAGCATGGACAACAGCACATCTCTATAGTGTAGCATATCTAATATTTTAAGCCCACTGTTGAGACCTCTTGCTCAGGGGGGGGAAAAAACCAAACACTCAAAATATGATAAGATCGTTGACAATGCACCTAGTCACTCGAGCTGTGATGGAAATGTACAAGAAGATTGATGTTTTCATGCCTGCTAACATGACATCCATTCTACAACCTATGGATCAAGGAATAATTTTGACTTTCAAGTCTTATTTAAGAAATACTAGGCCAGACGTGGTGGCTCACACCTGTAATCCCAGCACTTTGGAAGGCCGAGGCGGGTGGATCACAAGGTCAGGAGCTCGAGACCAGCCTGGTGAACATGGTGAAACCCCATCTCTTCAGAAAGTACAAAAAAAAAAAAAAAAAAAAAGGCATGGTGGCACATGCCTGTAATCCTAGCTACTCAGGAGGCTGAGGCGGGAGAATTGCTTGAACCTGGGAGGCGGAGGTTGCAGTGAGCTGAGATCACGCCACTGCCCTCCAGCCTGGGTGACAGAGTGAGACTGTCTCAGAAAAAAAAAATAGAAAAAAGTACTAATACATTTTGTAAGGCTACAGCTTTCATAAATAGTGAGTCCTCTGATGAATCTGGGCAAAGAAATTGAAAACCATGTGAAAGGATTTACCATTCTAGATGCCATTAATAACATTTGTGGTTCATGAGAGGATGTCAGAATATCGACACGAACAGGAGTTTGGAAGAAGTTTTATTCCAACCCTCACAGAGCCCTGGGGATTCAAGGAGACTTCAACGGAGGAAGTAAATGCAGATGTGGTGGAAATAGCAAGAGAGGTAGAGTTAGAAGTGGAGCCTGAAGGTGGGACTGAATTGCTGCAATCTCATGATCAAACTTGAACAGATGAGGAGTTGCTTCTTACGGATGAGCAAAGACCGTGGTTTCTTGGGATGGTACCTACTCCTTGTGAAGATGCTGTATGTGTTGTTGAAATGACAAGAATTTAGAATTTTACACAAACTCAGTTAATAAAGCATTAACATGGTTTGAGAGGATTGACTCCAACTTTGGAAGAAGTTCTACTGTGTGTAAAATGATATCAAACAGCATCACATGGTACAGATAACTCATTCGTGAAAGGAAGAGTCAATTGATGTGGCAAACATCATTGTCTTATTTGAGGAAATTGCCACAGCCACCCTGGTCTTCAGCAACCACCACCTTGATTAGGCAGCAGCCACCACCATCAAGGCAAGATTCTCCACCAACTAAAAGGTATGACTTGGTTGGACGCAGTGGCTCACGCCTGTAATCCCAGCATTTTGGGAGGCCAAGGCACGTGGATCACTTGAGGTCGGGAGTTCGAGACCAGCCTGACCAACCTGGAGAAACCCCGTCTCTACTAAAAATACAAAATTAGTCGGGTGTGGTGGTGCATGCCTGTAATCCCAGCTACTCGGGAGGCTGAGGCAGGAGAATCGCTTGAACCCAGGAGGCAGAGGTTTCAGTGAGCTGAGATCGCGCCATTGCACTCCAACCTGGGCAACAAGAGCAAAATTTTGTCTCAGAAAAAAAGATATGACTCACTCGAGGCTCTGATGATCATTAGCATTTTTTTTTTTAGCAATAAAGTATTTTAAATAAAAGTGTATGCATTTTTTTAGACATAATGCTATTGAACACTTAATAACAACCATGTAAACATAAGTTTTATATGCACTGGACACCAAAAAAGTCCATGTGACTTGTTTTATTGTGGTGGTAGTCTAGAACCAAACCCACAGTTTCTTCAAGGTATCCCTTGCTAGCTGAGTAACCTAAGAAAAATCACTCAGCTGGGTGCAGTGTCTCAGGCCTGTAATCCCAGCACTTTGGGAGGCCAAGGTGGGTGGATCACGAGGTCTGCAGTTTAAGAGCAGCCTGACCAAGAGGGTGAAACCCCATCTCTACTAAAAATACAAAAAAATAAGCTGGGCATGGTGGCAGGCATTACAGACCTGTAATCCCAGCTACTTGGGAGGCTGAGGCAGGAGAATTTCTTGAACCCAGGTGGCAGAGATCACACCACTGTACTCCAGCCTGGGCAAGAGCGTGAGACTCCATCTCAAAAACAAAAAAAAAAATCACTCAACTTTCATATGTCTGTTTTTCTACCTCTAAAATGGAGATGATTCTATCTTCCTTACAGAGTTTTGATTAAATGACATAAAGGGGTTTTTAGAAATATACATATACAATGCTTGTTTGGTAGGTTATTAGGTTACAGTAAGATGATCACTTAATTGCCTTGTTAAATATACATATCTAAGTCTAAACCAGCATCTGTACTTACCAGAAAGCTGGATTTTTCCAGAGTTAAATAACTTCTGTAAATACAAAATTTAGGTCATTGTTTCTCTCTCCCACTTCAAACTATGCTGAGAGGTCCTAGGCTCCTCAGAGATGTCTCAAAGTATGAGAAAAGCCAACTTGGTAAATAAATGTAAGCCCTCTCTCCATTTTCATCTGTGTATTAGGGTACCATGGAAGACTGAACTTCTAAAATGTGGTTCTCCAAAAAAAAAGATGCTTAAAACCATTGACATCCTTTCTTATTCTATGGTTTCTATACTCATTCTGAGATGTTGGCATGGGCCCAAAGTGAACTCTGGATTTTTCCCTGCCATTCCAACACTTGTAGGTCTCTGGTAGTTCTTAGGCCCTTCTGTCCATATGGGTTAAGGCAGCATGAAATTCCTCAACTCCAAATAGTAATCATTTATTTGTTTGTTCAGCAATTCTGTATTTATCTTTGGCCGGGGTGTATAGAAAACAGTGCAGTCTGTGTTCACAAGTCTGTTCTTATGCTGCTGATAAAGACATACCCAAGACTGGGTAATTTATAAGGAAAAAGAAGTTTAATGGACTCGCAGTTCCATGTGGCTGGGGAAGCCTCACAATCACGGCAGAAGGCAAAAGGCACGTCTTACATGGCATCAGACAAGAGAGAAATGAGAGCCAAGTGAAAGAGAAAACCCCTTATAAAATCGTCAGATCTCGTGAGACTTATTCACTACCACGAAAACAGTGTGGGGGAAACTGCCCCCATGATTCAATTATCTTCCACCCAGTCTGTCCCACAACACACGGGAATTATGGCAGATACAATTCAAGATGAGATTTGGGTGGGGACACAGCCAAACCATATCAGTCAGAGTTTACAGAATACACTGCAAAAGAGATGTGTACAGGAAGTTTATTAGGCCTGCCCTTGAGATCACACCATAGTGGAGCATAAAATTGGATTGGCAGGGGGAGACATTCAACTGAGATGCTAATGCAAAAAAAATGCCTCAGTAAATCTTGTGGTAAGTTCTGGAAATAAGATGCTCCTTTAGAATTATCTGGCCTTGAGGCCAAGGAACCAGACTTTTTTTTTTTTTTTTTTTTTTTTTTTTTTTTTTGAGACGGAGTCTTGCTCTGTCGCCCAGGCTGGAGTGCAGTGGCTCAATCTCGGCTCACTGCAAGCTCTGCCTCCCGGGTTCATACCATTCTCCAGCCTCAGCCTCCCGAGTAGCCGGGACTACAGGCGCCTGCTACCATGCCCAGCTAATTTTGTTTTTGTATTTTTAGTAGAGATGGGGTTTCACCATGTTAGCCAGGATGGTCTTGATCTCCTGACCTCATGATCTGCCCGCCTCAGCCTCCCAAAGTGCTGGGATTACAATCGTGAGCCACCGCGCCTGGCTGGGGAACCAGACTTTTATACCCTCACATTTTCCAGTTATTGCCCAAGGATGGGCATGTGGGAAGGGAATACATGATCTTGGATGAGTCATTCTCTGCTGAGGGCAATTCCCAGAAAGGATTGTGCTCAGAACCAGAGCCAACACTCCCAGCAGCTGGGGAAATGAGTCCCTCAGTCCAGAAGAGGATCTAGGTGATGCACATAGCATCCACTTTAGTTCACCTTTCGCTGCTCAGTGATAAGCTCTGGAAATAACTCCTCCAGATTCGGATTGGTCTCTTCCTGGGAAACCTGAAGAAGATTAGTGGGTTAAGTATACACCCTGCCATTACAGCTGGTCTCAGCCACAGCTGATGTCTTCCTCTCCTAGCCATTCTAGATTTCCCACACCCTCAGCTAGCACCTCTACTGCCCCTGATGGCTTACCCGGGCCCTAATATCTGAGAGGGTCTAAGGCCTTAGTCACTTTGCCTTTCTATGACTGGAAGCTACATTTATTTCTTGTCAAAACTGGACAAGCATGTACTAAAAAAGATCCATCACAGATAACCTGGGAGTCACATGTATTCTTCCTTGGCCCTATCTCTTCCTAGTGACTAGAGTCAAGTATCCCTGCTGTATAACTTCTTTCCTTACCTACTGGTCTCTTGGCAAAATAAGCTCAAAGTGACTAGGTGGAAGCTATGTCTCTTCCTGTGTCTCTGGTGGATGTACTCCCCTCCTGCAAATGAGAACCTCTAAACATACAGGTCTCAGAGTTGAGAAGGATGAGAAACACAAATACCCCAAGTGGGTCACTGGGAGCGATGGTGAGACACTTCTTTCCACACTTAGTTCCTTGAAGGGCAATCTATTATTATCTATTGCTGCGTAGCATATTACCCCGAAACTTAGTAGCTCAAGACAGCACATATTTCTTTCTTTTTTGTGTCTGTGTTCGTAGAGACAGGGTATGTCAGTGTTGCCCAGGCTGGTCTCCAACTCTTGACCTCAAGTGATCCTTCCTCCTTGGCCTCCCAAAGTGCTGGGATTATAGGCGTGAGCCACTGCACCCAGCCAACAAGTGTTTGTTATTGCACAGTTCCTATGGGCCAGGAATACAGGTGCAGCTTAACTAGGTCCCTGTGGCTCAAGATCTTTCATGAATTTGCTGTCGGGTTGTTTGACCAAGACTGCAGTCTCATTGTGAGGCTCAAATGAGGGAATATTATTTTCCAAGATCACTCACATGGTTGTTAGTAGGCCCCAGCCCCCTTTCACATGGGTCTGTCCACAGGGATACCTCACATTATGACATCCAGCTTCCAAGCAAGCAAGCCAAAAGATGGTGAAAAAGAAAGCATCTGAAACAAATCTTCTTATAATTTAGTGTTAGAAGTGACAGCCTATCACTTCTACCATATTCTGTTATTATAAGTCAGTCAATAAGTTCACACTCAAGAGGCAGAGATTACATGAAGATGTGAATAATAGGAGTCAGGGATCACTGAGTCTCATCTTAGAGGCTGCTTGTCCCACCATGTTTGCAAGGTATTGTCTCCAAGTTGGTACCTCAATTTTATCTTCAAAGGTCATTCCATTATGCTATCAGGCTGGCAGCTTCTAGATGTTACAGAATGTGATAATGCCACACTAGATACCCATGCTTAGTATCTGTCTTAGTCTGCTTTAAGTGCTAAGGCTGCATACCACAGGACTGGATACTTTATAAAGAAAACTTTATTTAGAGTTCCAGAGGCTGGGAAGCCCAGGAGCATGGTGCTAGCATCTGGAGAGGGCCTTCTTGCTGAGTCATAATATGGCAGAAGGGCAAGTGAGCATGAGAAAGAGAGAGAGAGAAAGAGAGAGAGAGCTGCTTGTATAACAAGCCCACTCTTGTGATAAGTAACCCATTTCTGCAATAATGACATTGATCCATTCATGAGGGCTTTGCTGTCATGGCCTAATCACCTCTTAAAGGCCCTACCTCTCAACACTGTTGCATTAGGGATTAAGTTTCCAATGCATGAATTTTGTGGGGACACATTCAAACCATAGCATTCAGTCACTGCCAATCCCCTTCATTGTAATGTGGGTACCTTGGTCCAATGAGGTATTATGCTGGATCTCATGAAGGTAAAACAAACACTTAACACTTTAAGCCCTCTGATAATGGTGCTAGTTTAGGTCTTGCCCAATTTTACATAGAATACATTTCAAATCTAGTCATCCAGTGGTTGGGTGGTTTTCCAGTTGTTTTCCTTAGAAGCCTCTGACCAATCATCCAACCCATTTACCATCATTCATGAGTTTGTATGAGTTTCTTCTCTTGGGCCAGCCACTTCTCTTTCCACACAAAGTAGATGATCAAATGCGTTGCTTGAAACTGTCCACTGGGACAATTTTCCCTTGCTGCTATTGTTTAGGGCCACCCTGAGAAGAGCTGCAGGGCGGCAGTTTTCCAATGCTGGCTTGCACTTACCTACTGAATTGACAAAACCAAACTTGAGGGGTTCTTTTTGTTTTTTTTTTTTTTTTTTTTTTTTTGTCTTTAAGCTGACTATAAGAGACTCCTTGGGCAAACAAAGAGATAAATTGAGGGAGAGGTGCTGGTACAATATGAATGAATAATATGGGGGTCTGGGCTACCTGCTTGTTCCCTTGGGCCCTACTTGTGCACAATTCTCAATGTACCACTTCCATCTTGTAGATTGCTCCTGGGCCTGCTCAAAAGCACGGTTTTCAGGATCTAATAGAACTACGCAAAATGGGCTGTTCTGGCCATTTGCTCACCTCCCAGGAACTTTGCATCAAACTTCATTGCAGATAAAATTGCATTGTAATTCTCCTACTGGAGCTTGCCACAAAACGTCCTTGTGAGCCACCAATACCTCTTACCAGAAGGTCTTCTGCTTAGTATCAACCAAGTGGCTGTGGGACCACTTGCCCCACTGCCTGGACCTGCAGGGTCCTTTCCTGCACTAATATCTGCTCAAAGTCAGCAGACTTTCATGTTCGTCAGTATGTGGGTTGCAGCAGTATTCCTAAATACGGAATATGCTACCTCAGAATCCAAAGAGGCCTACCAGGCATTGTGCTTCTTTCTTAGTGGTGGGAGGTACAAGGTGCAACATTTTGTCCTTCAATTTGCAGGGGATGGAAAATCATTCCCCAGACCTCTGGATCCCTAAAACAAAAATCTGACTGATGGGTAAACTGACATTAATCTACCCTAACAAATATATTACTTCTGTCTCAGCAATTACAATTACAGCTACAACTTGGTTGAATTTGCAGTAGTCTTCAGGCTGGTTTTTGTAGGGGCCAGAGAAATAAATTCAATAGGGATATTATGAGAACTGCTGGCCCTGTATCCTTTAGGTTTGTTTTCTTTTTCTTTTTCTTTTTTCTCTTTTTTTTTTTTTGAGATGGAGTCTCATTCTGTAGCCCAGACTGGAGTGCAGTGCAGTGGCACGATCTCGGCTCACTGCAACCTCTGTCTCCCGGATTCAAGCAATTCTCCTGCCTCACAGCCTCCTGAGTAACTGGGATTACAGGCGTCCACCACCATGCCTGGCTAATTTTTGTAGTTTTAGTAGAGATGGGGTTTCATCATGTTGACCCGTCTGGTCTCGAACTCCTGACCTCAGGCGATCCGCCTGCCTAGGCCTCCCAAAGTGCTGGGATTACAGGCATGAGCCACCGAACCCGGCCTGTACCCTTTAGGTTTCTAACAGTGGCATCAGTCAGAGCTATTCCTACCCACCGCATGACATTTTATTTACTACATTGGGCGGAAGCCGAAAGACTTTCACTTAGCAACTTAGCATTTCCCACTGCAATAATTCCTACCTCAGGTCAAAAACGAATGTGCAGCCAGGTGCGGTGGCTCACACCTGTAATCTCAGCACTTTGGGAGGCCAAGGCGGGTGGATCAGGAGGTCAAGAGTTCGAGACCAGCCTGACCAACATGGTGAAACACCATCTCTACTAAAAATACTAATACTACTACTACTAATAATAATAAATTAGCCAGGCATGGTGGTGCACACCTGTAATCCCAGCTACTTGGGAGGCTGAGGCAGGAGAATCACTTGAACCCGGGAGGAGGAGGTTGCAGTGAGCTGAGATCGTGCTGTTGCACTCCAACCTGGGCGACAAGAGTAAAACTCCATCTCAAAACCAAACAAAACAAAACAAAACAAAACAACAACAAAAAAACAAAACCTAATGTGGGAGTACTATCAACTTCCAAGTATGTCCATTCCAAGTATACATTCAAAGAGCAAGGAAATAACCACTTGATAGGACTTGGACCAAGTGGACTCACTGTGAGTTAGAACTGGGCCACAATTCTATTTATTTCTAGCCTTCATGTGTCTTCAACTCTGATGGAGGGTCCATGTTTACACTTTGAATACCAGTGTCATCTTGAATGTTACATTCCACAACCTTCAAAATGTATGGGTGTTCCTCTGTCTCCAGTGGATGGTTCCTTGACTAAATGTCCCTAGATCTCTGTGGGAAATCATTACTATACACTTGTCATGGTATTATAAGATCCTTCCTCCTGAGGACCCAATTTATCTTTTACCCAGTGGGTTCTGAGTCCAGAAACTGAACAAAGGATGGTGACCCTAGATATTCATCTGGTTGCGCAAAGGGAGGTCCCTTTGGGGGGATCTGGGTTTCAAGGTTTCCAAGTATATTAGCCCATTAAGACTTCATCTCAGTCTCAGAATCCCACTTTTTCTTGACTTGCTGGGACTGAGAATTCAACATTCTCTGTGATGCATTTTTTTTTTTTTTTTTTGGCGAGACAGGGTCTTGCTCTGTCACCCAGGTTGGAGTGCAGTGGCACGATCACAGCTTGCTGCAACCTTGAACTCCTGGGCTCAAGTGATCCTCCCACCTCAGCTTCCTGAGTAGCTGGGACTACAGGCACATGCCATCACACCTGGCTAACTTTTTCATTTTTTGTAGATTATAGGGTCTCACTATGTTGCCCCAGTTGGTCTTGAACTCCTGGGCTCAAGCAATCCTCCTGCCTTGGCCTCCCAAAGTGCTAGGATTACAGGTGTGAGCCACCACACCTAAATCCTCAGCCTTATCCTCAGCTTTTACTGCCCTTTGGCTGTGGGAAATGAAAGCCTCTTTATTATGCTGCCAAAGAGGCCTCTGACTTGGTCACTTCACCTGCAGTGACTGATTGGGAGTCCAGTCCTTCATTGTCTTTCTCAAATCCATCAATAGCACCCAGCAAGAGGCATTATATTTAGTACTTCCCCCTGAATCTCGCAAAAGCTTGAGATAATGCACCTGCCAGTTTGTCCCCTTCCAACCGTATCCCCTCCCAATTCAACACCAGGGAAAAAATTTAACAATTGTGCCATTACAGTTTTCCAAGGGATACTAGTGCTCAATTACTGCCAGTGATGAGGTCCACATTACTTGGTAATCTAGTGCCAAAAGTCTTTTTAGAGTTTACTTCCTCTATCCCCTACTGATACAAATGGTGTTAGGTCAAGTTTCTAACAGAATACTAGGAACAGACACTGAAATCAAGATTTATGTGCAGAAAGCTCATTGAGGGAGTGCCCTCTGCATCAATATCTGGGAGAATTAAGTAAGTAGGATTGGGCAAAGGGAGCCCTTGAACCATGGTGCAGTTACAATAAAGGCCTCAGCTGACCCTACTGGCAGCTCTGCAGCTGGGGATGAATCTTTAGAGTCATCCCAGGTTGAGGCAAGGGGGCTGAGCCTTCATATCCCCAGTGGTGGGCAAGTCATTTGTTGCGGGCTAGCCTTTAGCTCTAGGAGAGGAGCAGAAACATGGCTAAGGCAACTTTCTTCAGCTGAGAGCAATGCCTGGAGAGGCACTCAGCTGAGAGTCATCACCACCAACACTCCCAGCAGGGCAACAACTGCCTCAGCTGCAAAGGGGATGTGGATGGGAGCCCCATAGTGTTCACTGCAACATCATTGTTTTAGGTGTTGAGATATGGCAGTGAACATGGTAGACAAAAATGCGTGCTTTTTTTCTACATTTTAGATGGAGTAGTCAAAGAAGGCCTCACTGTGCAGACAACACTGAGCAAAGACTTGAAGGAAGAGAGGGAACAGATATCAAGATATTTGGGAAAAGCATATTCCAGGCAGAGGTATGAGCAAATGCAAAGACCTGGCTTGAAGGGAGAATATCTCTGGGTGTTCAAGGAATGGTAAGGAGGCCAGATGGTTGAAACTGACTGAGAAAAGGGAGAGTAATAGGAGTTGACAGATCAAAGAAATCGGGGTCGGGGGAAGAACGCAGATTCTATCAGACCTTGAAGGCCATTGTAAGGCTTTTGGCTTTTACTCTGTGAAATAAAAAGCCATGGAGAGTTTGGAACAGAGTAGTAACATGACATAATTTTAAAGATTGCTCTGGCTGCATGTTGCAAATAGATTGAAAGTGACAAGGATGAAAGCAGGGAACCAGACAGGCTTAATCTATGCCAAAGATAATGGTGAGTTGGACCAGGATGGTAACAGTGGAGGTGATAAGAAGTGGCTGGATTCTAAGTATAACTGAAGAGTAGAGTTGAAAATCCATTGCTGACGGACTGAATGTTGGTTTGAGAGAGAGAAAGAGATAAGACAAAGATGACTTCTAGATTTGGAGCTTGTGCTGCCAAAAGGATGGGGTTGCCATTAACAGAAATGAGGGGCCAGGCGCGGTAGTTCACACCTGTCATCCCAGCACTTTGGGAGGCCGAGGCAGGTGGACCACTTGAGGTCAGGAGTTCGAAACCAGCCTGGCCAACGTGGTGAAACCCTGTCTCTACTAAAAATACAAAACTTTGTCGGGCATGGTGGCACACACTCGTAATCCCAGCTACTCGGGAGGCTGAGGCAGGAGAACCACTTGAGCCCCGGAGGCAGAGGTTGCAGTGAGCCGAGATCATGCCACTGCACTCCAACCTGGGTGACAAGAGTAAAACTCCATCTCAAAACAAACAAACAAACGAACAAACAAAACAAAGAGCCAGGTGCGGTGGCTCATGCTTGTAATCTCAGCACTTTGGGAGGCCGAGGCAGGTGGATCACATGAGGTCGGGAGTTTGAGACCAGCCTGGCCAACATGGCGAAACCCTGTCTCTATTAAAAATATAAAAATTAGCCCAGTGTGGTGGCGCACACCTGTAATCCCAGCTACTGGGGAGGCTGAGGTAGGAGAATCGCTTGAACCCGGGGAGGCAGGGGTTGTAGTGAGCTGAGACCATGCCATTGCACTCCAGCCTGGGTGACAGAGTGAGACTCTGTCTCAAATAAATAACAACAACAACAACAACAAAGAGGCAGCTGCTGGAACAGGTTTGAAGGAGGTGATCAGGAGTTCAGTCTTGGACACGTGGAATTTACAGGTTTATTGGTTATATTGAGATGTCAAGTCAGCAGCTGATATATTGGTTGAGTTCAGGAGAGAGATCGGGGCTGGAGAGACAGATCGATAGATGTCATCTCCTATAGATGGATGGCATTGTAAGGAACATGGCTGTGCTTTGGTCAAGGATAGGCCGAGGTAAACATCCAGAGTGACTCAGTGAGTTTAGAGTGCAGGCATATAACTCCACTTGTTATCACAGCCATGTAGCCATAACATGGGAAGGCTCATCATTTGGCTTTAAGCCACTGTTGTCTGTAAAAGGTATAATTGTCCTGCTGACACTATACAGGCATGCTGGCACCTAGAGAAAGAGAACCAAAGCTGTCCATTTTGCAGACAGTGGGAAGCCAGGGCACAGCATGGCTCAGCTTGAGCCTGGAGAGAGAAAGAGTTAAGCTGCTGACCCTGAGGCAGGGGGCAGCTGTCTGGGCAGCGGTGTGTGGGAGCCACTGGACTAAGCAGCTGAGACAGCGCAGATAGTGTGAGAAAGTTGTTGATGAGAGCTGCTGCTGAATAAAATCATCTTTCACCTGCCTACAGCTTCCCAAATGTTCTTGCTGCTCATCTACCTACTCCCTTCGGACCTCAGCATGGACTGGAAGCTGACCCCAAGCATGATAATTGGCATAGTTGTGAACCCGACAGGCAATTAAGTGATGAGACTAGGTGAGATCAACAGGGAAATGAGTGTAGAGAATAGAAGAGATTCAAAGACTGAGGCTTGGATGCTGTCCTGTTACAAGTATAGCGAAATAAGAGGAAACAAGCAGAGGGTGAGAAAGAGTTGCCAGTGACTTTGGACCAAGTGAGAGGGCGGTGTCCTGGAAGTCAATGAAGACAATGCTTCAAGGAGGAGTGAGTTATTTACTGTTTCAACTACTGCTGGTGACTGAGTGATATGAGAAATGTTTTTTAAAGTGGATTTGACAGAGAATTGAAGGAAAGGAATTGGAGGCAATGAATATAGACAAGTCTTTTACAAGCAAATTTTGTCTTTGTTTTGTGGTGGGGAAAAGTGGGAACAAGAGAAGGTAAAAATGGGAGAAATAACATGGTTGTTCACTGATGAGAAAGTTCCAACAGAGAGGGGAAATTTGTTAAAGAGACGGGAGAATTGTTCAAACGAAGACCTTGAGTAGATGAGAGGGAACGGAATCTAGTGCTGGAGTGGAAGGGTTGGCCCCTGAAAAGAGTGCCAATAGTTCATCTAGAGTAAGGTGAGAGGAGACAGAGAACATGGGCACGAAGGTTGGAAGGTGGGTAGGCGTGGTGAGTGTGGAATTCTCTTATAATTGCTTCCATTTTCCTCAGCTAAGAATGAGAATTGGGAAGACGTGTTGGAGGTTTGAGGACAGAAGAGAAGGTATCTAGGCCTAGGATGAGCATGCACTGACAGCTGCACTCATGAATTTAAAGGAAGACTGGCTATCAAGGTTGTATGTTTTCCACTAGCCACATACAGCTGCACAGGTGCAGGTGCTGAGTGGGTAGAGAAGTGAATGTCACCTGGGTTGGCACTCAACCAACCAAGTTCAGAGACTCAAGAGCTGGTCAAGGGAGCTGATAGTACACTTGACAGACTCATAACCCCACCTTAGTGCTAACTGTCCTTTATCTCAGATATGCATATATGTCTAGAAAAAGTTATGTTGGCCTTAGACATTTTGCAGAGATTGAGGATAACTGAGTCACATTTGTGATAGTGATCTAGTGCCATAGCCTCTGCTGTTGAGGGGATGACAAGGTAATCTAGTTCCTACATGTGCCTTTGGGGTTCCAGTTCAATTCTTCCTGCAAGGCCCACGAGGGTCACCCATCCTGTTCTTTCAAGAGGATCACTATCGCCTTTTTGTTTGTTGTTTGTTTTTTGAGATGGTGTCTTGCTCTGTCACCCAGGCTGGAGTGCAGTGGCGTGATCTCAGCTCACTGCAACCTCCACCTCCTGGATTCAAGCGGTTCTCCTGCCTCAGCCTCCTGAGTTGCTGGGATTACAGGTGCCCGCCACCACACCCAGCTAATTTTTATATTTTTTAGTGGAGACGGGGTTTCACCATGTTGGCCAGGCTGGTCTCAAACTCCTGACGTTGGGTGATCTGCCCACCTCAGCCTCTCAAAGTGCTGAGATTACAGGTGTGAGCTACCACGTCTGGCCTCACTATCTCCTTTTTTTGACATGAGTATCCCTCTTTTTTGACCCGAGTATCTTTTGACATGAGTATCCTCTCAACCAGCCCCTATCATTTGAGATAATTTCAATCTATTTATCAAGTAACTAAGAATCTAAGAAAGCTTTTGGTGCCCCCAATTTGTTTTAAAATTGGTAACAGTATCTTGTCGTTGGATACTTTTCTATTGCTTCTAAAGTATGCATTTTCTTGCTTTATTTTACCCATATATGTATTTGGAGAGTGGAAAATGTGGTTGTTAAATGTATGGACTTTAGTATCAAGCAGACCTTGTTTTGAATCCTAGCTCATTACATCTTATCCCCCCAAATAGCAGATTTCTTCTATTGTGCTTTCATTATCATCAGTGTAAAGAAATAGACTCTCTTATTGTTCAACGGCTTTATTACCAGGACCTCTCCTTGTATGAAATGTAAGCTTCATGTTTAGACGTCAGGATTCAGGAACATGTTTCAGCGAAGTATGACACATCCTAAAGGATGGCTAGTGTGGGAAATAGTGATTTTTTCCTGGATTATACTATTGTCAACACTTTAGATGTATCTGAACTACAACAGACTCCCTGAGGGTTCCTAGCTAAAGCTCAGATTTTGTTTTCAAAAGTCATTGAACTAAAACAGTAGCAAACAAACACACACAAAACAGATTATTTAAAGAAATCAAGACTGGGCGCAGCAGCTCATGCCTGTAATCCCAACATTTTGGGAAGCCAAGATGGGCAGATCACTTAAGGTCAGGAGTTCAAAACCAGCCTGGCCAATGTGGGGAAACCCCCATCTCTACTAAAAATAAAAAAATGTGGTGGGCACCTGTGGTTCTAGCTACTGGGGAGGCTGAGGCACAATAATTGTTTGAAACCGGGAGGTGGAGATTGCAGTGAGCTGACATCACTGCATTCCAGTCTAGGCAACAGAGCGAGACTCCATCTCAAAAACAAAAACAAACAAACAAAAACAAATTATTACGGTGGCTGTATATCTCCTGAAATTTACATACAATAATTGCTTCTGACATATTCAAATACAATGCAAAAATTTGTCTATACTTTGAAAACCCTTCACGATTTAGAGACTTTGGGAATCATATAGCTAAAGGAACAGATGAGAAGACAATGCTTCTGAATCTTCTGATTCAATGTAAGTAATTGTTGGGTCCCCACTAGGAGCTCAGCCTGGCCAAGCCCTGAGATAGGAGGAAGGGAAAAATACTGGGCTCCTGCTTTTTTTTTTTTTTTTCTTTCTTTCTTCCTTTTTTTTTTTTTTTTTTTTTTGAGACGAAGTTTCACTCTGTCACCCAGACTGGACTGCAATGGCGCTATCCCAGCTCACTGCAACCTCTGCCTCCCGGGTTCAAGTGATTCTCCTGCCTCAGGCACCCAAGCAGCTGGGATTACAGGTGAACACCACCATGCCCGGCTAATTTTTTTTGTCTCTTTAGTAGAGATGGGGTTTCACCATGTTTTCAGGCTGGTCTCAAACTCTTGACCTCGTGATCCATCCGCCTTGGCCTCCCAAAGTGCTGGGATTACAGGCATGAGCCACTGCACCCAGCCCCTGCTTTCAAAAAGTATCTAATTGGGCTCGGAGGGTGTGATTGTCAGAGGCGTGGGAACCAGAGCAACTGCATCTTAAACAGGAGCTGGGGAAAATGAGGCTGAAACCTACCGGGCTCATTCTCAGACAGTGAAGGCATCCTGAGTCACAGGATGAGATAGGAAGTTGGCACAAAACACAGGTCATAAAGACCTTGCTGATAAAACAGTTTGCAGTAAAGGAGCCAGCCAAAACCAAAATGGTGACGAGAGTGACCTCTGGTCGTCTTCACTGCTACACTCCCTGCAGCGCCATGACAGTTTACAAATGCCATGACAATGTCAGGAAGTCACCCTATATGGTCTAACAAGGGGAGGCATGAATAATCTACCCCTAGTTTAGCATATCATCAAGAAATAACCATAAAAATGGGCAACCAGTTGCCCTGGGGTTGCTCTGTCTATGGAGTAGCCATTCTTTTATTCATTTACTTTCTTGATAAACTTGCTTTCACTTTGCACTGCGGACTCGCCCTGAATTCTTTCTTGCACAAGATCCAAGAACCCTCTCTTGGAGTCTGCTTCAGGACCCCTTTCCTGTAACATGATGGTTAACACTGAGTGTCAGCTTGATTGGATTGAAGGATACAAAGCATTGATCCTGGGTATGTCTGTGAGGGTGTTGCCAAAGGAGATTAACATTTGAGTTAGGGCCGGGCGTGGTGGCTCACACCTGTAATCCCAGCACTTTGGGAGGCTGAGGTGGGAGGATCGCCTGTCAGGAATTTGAGACCACCTGACCAATATGGTGACGGGGTAAAACCCCGTCTCTACTAAAAATACAAAAATTAGCTGGGCATGGTGGTGTGGGCCTGTAGTCCCAGCTACTGGGGAGGCTGAGACAGGATAATTGCTTCAACCTGGGAGGCAGAGGTTGCAGTGAGCCGAGATTGCGCCACTGCACTCCAGCCTGGGCAACAGAGCAGGGCTCTGTCTCAAAAACAAACAAACAAACAAACAAAAAACGTTTGAGTCACTGGGCTGGGAAAGGCAGACCCACTCTTCATCTGGGTGGGCACAGTCTACGCAGCTGCCAGCTAGAATATAAGCAGGCAGAAAAATGTGAAAAGGTGAGACTGGCCTAGCCCCCAGCCTACATCTTTCTCCTGTGCTGGATGCTTCCTGCCTTCCAACATCAGACTCCAAGTTCTTCAGTCTTGGGACTCAGACTGGCATTTCTTACTCCTCAGCTTGCAGACAGCTTGTGGGACCTTGTGATCATGTGAGTTAATACTTAATAAACCCCCCTTTATATATATATATATGTGTATATATATATATATAAAATCTATCTGTATAAAATCTATCTATCTATCTATCTCCTATTAGCTCTTTCCCTCTAGAGAACCCTGACTAATACAGGGGACAGGGCTTACCTTCATTCCATTATATGAAGGTGAGGACTAAACTCTGATTTTTATTTTGCCCAAATTCCTATCTAAGGGGTGTGGGGTATCAAGCCCTGCAAATCATAAATTCTCTTCAGATGGGTTTTATTTAACACTAATCGTGGCTTAAACTCTCCAACCTGACTCTGGCATAACATTATGAGACAAGAAAGAAAATCAAAATATTTTACCCCCAAACATGTTTCTTCACCATATTTTGAAATGGTCATGCGAAGCCATTCTTTGTGGGGGCAAATTTGCATCTGTAAAGAATCTCTATTAACATAGCTAGATCTTTTTATTCCAGACCCTCCCAATCCTAAGGAGATTAACTGAGATCTAAATAGGAAACATTTGTCATCTATTGTCTCTAAGGTCAGGCACTATAAGACTTTGAAAGAACCTTTGGCCTTCACCATCTTTTATCTTAACCTGAACATTCTCTTTCCATCAATGCCAGGTCTTTAGAAAACTCAACCAATTATAAAAAAGAAAATTTTTAAATTCACCTATAGCCTTGGAAGCCCCCCCGCTTTGAGTTGTCCTGCCTTTCTGGACCAAACCAATGTATTTCTTAAATGTATTTGATTGATGTCTCCTGCCTCTCTAAAATGTGTAAAACCAAGCTGCACCCCGATCACCTTGGGCATGTGTTCTCAGGACCTCCTGAGGGCTGTGTCACAGGTCATGATGGTCACTCATATTTGGCTCAGAATCTCTTCAAATGTTTTACAGAGTTTGACTCTTTTCGTTGACAAAGGGAAATAGCTATATCTATCTATGTATATATAGACCTTGTGTCAACCTTGTTTTTAATCCCAGCTTCATTACATCTTATCTTCCCAAATAGCAAATTTCTTCTATTGTGGTTTTATTATCATTGTAAAGAAATCGACTGCAGCCTTGAACTCTTGGCCTCAAATGATCCTCCCACCTCAGCCTGATGGGATCTATGCTATGATCTCACCACTTCACTTCAGCCTGGGTGACAGGGTGAGACCCTGTCTCAATAATTATAATAGTAATAATACATTTTTAAGAGTAAAAAAATGCAAGAAAGGCAAAATTAGGAATTTTTTGCAAATATTTTGTCAACCCTACGACTGCCCTAGAAGATAGTATTAGTCCTCTTTCACAAATAAGAAAACCAAGGCTTCTAGAGGTTAAATTACTTGCCCGAGATCACTCAGATCAAAAGTGGGAGTTGCGCAGACAACTCCTTTAATTTCAGAGCTGAAACACCTGCCAGCATGGCAGAAGTGCTGTGAATTATCAGGAAGAGGTGGGATCAGTGATGACTGCTGGCGCTGGGAGGCGGGGCGTACGTGAATTAGCTTTTTAAAAAGTAGCCGATAAAGAGACTAGGTCACAATGTCGTGTTTACCAGCGTCTAAGACAGTGCTTCACCATTGCTCACATGACAGAAAGCTCTTTCCCTGCTCTGCCCCCAAGACCCGTTCTCTCCCTGTGACATCTGTGGGGATTTCTCAAGGACATGGCTCCAGGGGTAATTTGTTTCAGCTGATGCTTTCTAAGGTTGCAAATCAGTCTTATTAACCCAAGTTCCTCAGAGAGACTGACTACAGGAGGATAAAAGACTCAAGGGGAGGAAGTTGACGTTGGTGGTCCTTTTTCCACCTTTTCTCTTTCCAAAGTGGTGAAGTAGCTGGTATGTGGGTACAGAGTATGTCATAAGGACATTTCTTAGCAAATCCATGAGTTGACGCGTAAAAGCGGTTATATGCTAAGCTGACCTGGGATTAAAAGGTAAGTTGGGCATCCTTATAAGAACAAACCTTTCCAGCCAAAAGATCAAGCTGGTGAGCTCCGGCTGTTGCAATCTATACTGTAGAATGGCAGAGTCACCACGTTGAGTGTGACCTGGTGTCTAGGAATGGGAATTATTCTAATTCATCTTCTGTTTATTGGGAGATGACTTGGCTCTGTAGTGGAGAGAATATAGTCTTTGAAGTCAGACAGACCTAGTTCTAATTCTAGCTCTGTGACTCCTGAAAAGCTACCTAATTTCTCTACTGCTCAGTTTCACCATTTGTTGAATGAGGATCATAATACTTACATGTGGGGTTACTGTGGTTATCAAATAACATGAAGTAAAAGGGCCAGGCATGGTGGCTCTCGCCTGTAATCCCAGCACTTTGGAAAGCTAAGGAGGGCAGATTTCTTGATCTCAGGAGTTTGAGACCAACCTGAGCAACATGGTGAAACCCATCTCTACAAAAAATACAAAAATTAGCTGGGCATGGTGGCATGCACCTGTAGTCTCAGCTACTCGGGAGGCGGAGGCTGCAGTGAACCGAGTTGACGCGTAAAAGCGGTTATATGCTAAGCTGACCTGGGATTAAAAGGTAAGTTGGGCATCCTTATAAGAACAAACCTTTCCAGCCAAAAGATCAAGCTGGTGAGCTCCAGCTGTTGCAATCTATACTGTAGAATGGCAGAGTCACCACGTTGAGTGTGACCTGGTGTCTAGGAATGGGAATTATTCTAATTCATCTTCTGTTTATTGGGAGATGACCAGCCTTCATAACAGAGCCAGACCCTGCCTCAAAAACAAACAAACAAACAAACAAAAACCCCCCCCAAAAAAGGAGGAGGGGGACAAAGTAAAAGGACATCCCAAGGTGGCTGACAGTAAATGGGTGGCCGCTATCTCTGTTATCAAAATCAACCCTCCAGTCTCTATGCCATGTGCTTATCTGGACAAGTTGCTTGGCTCCCAGCCGCAGTCTTGTTTATGTCCCTTTCCTGCTTTTTAGAAGGTAAGTGTTCCAGGAAGAAAGCTCTGCACGTGTCAGTGAGGCCAAACAGCCCTGTGAGGAAAGGGCTCCTCTGGAATGGCGCCATTAGAGGGAAACCAGCATGAGACAGGGCTGCTGTGCAACCTGGGGAGATTCAGTTCACCTCTCTGTGCCTCCACATCCTCGGTGTTATCTGGGGGTAATGAGAGCCGCCCATTGCACGATTGGAATAATCACATTTGTTATATATAAACAACCAACAAGGATTTTACTCTTAGCCGCCCACTCCTCATAATAGGTATTTGAGGAAATATCTGCCTCTTGACCTGGGGGGAAAGAGGATGATGGCCAGGCTGTCCAGAAAACCCACTGAGAGTAAGGCAGTGAATGTTCTCTGCAAACTGCGTCATGCTGGACCTAGCTGGAGCATTCCTGACCCCTGAAGCGTGGGTGCTAGCATGTGTGTTTTACACTCACAGGTGCAGTAACTTTAAATTCCTCAAATCCCCTGAGTGCAAGGCCATGGCTCAGAGAAGCCCTGCAGACAACGGCATTAATCTCCCCTACAAGGACTTGACCTCCGAGGTAACCAGGCGCCGAGTCACCATGACCACGAGGTACCTAAAATCTTTCCTCTGGATCGCTTGTGGGGTTGGGATGGAGCATAACACTGAGCCCCAGCAAGTGCCTGAAACTGTAGCTGGCACTGGTTATTTAAATGTATTAATGCTGCTGCAAGACACGTTTCACAGAAGAGGAAACTGCTTTGTCATCCATTGTGGAAAACAGACTTTTCTCACATGGCCCTTCAAAGGGTGATGACACCCATTTGTGTATGTTCACTGCGTGGGTGGTGGTGGGATAAACTTCACATTGGTGGCTCTTGATAGAGGGTGGGGAGTGGGGATCACTTTGTTTTGTTTTGTTTTTTCGAGACAGGGTCTCGCTCTGTCACCTGGGCTGGAGTTCAGTAGTGCAATCACAGCTCACTGTAGCCTCAGCCTCAGCCTCAACCTCCTGGGGTTTAAGCAATCCTCCCACCTCAGCCTCCCACTAGCCATGCGCCACCATGTCTGGTTAATATTTTGTATTTTTAACAGAAACAGGGTTTTGCCATGTTGCCCAGGCTGGTCTCAAACTCCTGGGCTCAAGTGGTCCACCTGCCTCGGCCTCCCAAAGTGCTGGGATTACAGACGAGAGCCACTGTGCCTGGCCCAAGCTGACACCTCTAGCTTGAGCTCTTCGTCGGGTACATTATGAGATTAAAAATAATAATCTTACTAAATCTGTTAAGAAGTTGGTCAAAAAAATCAAAATTATTGATTTGAAATAAAAAATACAGATTCCATCTAATGTTGTTTACAATGCCCTTTGACCTTAGAATTTATTAGGATTTAAGATACTAACAAATGAATAGGAATTAGGTACCATTTCTTAGTTACCATACATGGGAATGTTAACTCCTTGTTGATAGTGGTGCACGGCCAGTTTTACACCACGGGTTTAGACCGTGAGAGTGGGCATTGTCTGCAGGAAGTGTGGTCCCTGCGCTCTAATGTCCATCCAAGGACGAGATGGCACAATTCTGCGGCCTGTCCTAGCCACCAAACAATTCCTTTCCTATCATCCCACATCCTTTCAGCAACATTAGGGATCAGCTTTGACTGGGAGATGGCAGCCGTGAACTTGTGGCCAGATTAAAATTTAAATTTGGATTCCAGTTCTGCCTTCTACTGGTCACATGATCTGGGTAAATCACCTTCTGTCTCAGCTTGCTCAGCTGAAAGATTCAATGTGGGGGCTGAGATTCTACATGTGGTTACTTTCTAGGTAATTTCTAGTCCCTGGAACATAGTAAATGTTCAGGGAACAGTTAAATCTGAACCTGTAAAAGCTTGACAGGCTAGTCCTATGCGCTTGATGGCAAGGTTTGCCCAGCCCTGGAGAGGATGGGAAGACTCCAGCAGAAGGGGAGGTGAACCTCGCAGCCTGGCGATGGGGACAAGTTAGGCCAAAGGGAGCTGTGAAGTGAACCTGAGAATGGACTGGCCCTATGAATAGCTGGAATGCAAATGCAAGATTTAGACACAGCCTGTCCCAGGATGAAATGCACAGAGGCCAGTAGGGGATGGAGAAAGCTAATTGATGGGAAGAACTCCTGCTCTAATCCTAAGAGACCCTTGGAGGATGGGGGTGGAGGAGTGAGGGTGCAGACTCCAACTCTGTTGGTTCCATGGCACCAACGGGGACAGCTGAGCTCACTCTGAGGAGAGCTGACTGACAAAGTGTTCATAAAGTAGATCTCATTTCTGCAAGGTGAGTGTGGCTGGAGGAGCTTGAAAGGATGTCCTCTAAAATGTTAACTATTCTCTTTAGATGCTGGCATCTGGGGTATTTCTTTTGTTCCTTCTTTTTGGTTGTTTTGAGACAGGGTCTCACTCTGTCCACCCAGGCTAAAGTGCAATGGTACAATCACAGCTCACTGTATCCTCGATCTCCCAGGCTCAAGCAATCCTCCCACCTCAGCCTCCCGAGTAGCTGGGACCACAGGTACATGCTACCATACCTGGCTAATTTTTATTTTCTTGTGGAGAGGGGGTCTCCCTATGTTGTCCAGGCTGGTCTTGAACTCCTGGGCTCAAGTGATCCTTCTACCTCACCCTCCCAAAGTGCTGGGATTATCTGTATCTGCATGAAACACCATGCCCAGTCTGTTCTTTCTCTCTATTTATTTAAACCCCTATCTTTATTCAAATGGCATTCAATGTGCCTTTCTTCCTAGAAAAGAGATAATTACCCAGAAAAGTGATGAAGCCAAGGAGATGCTCTCCCACTTGGATTTGGAACAAACCCCTCCCCCTCGCAGGACCCACCTCACAGTACCTCCTGCCCCACCTCCTTCTCCAGCTGAGGATCCCACAGTCTCCTAAGATGTGAAACTTATTTTGAAGTGAATTCTTACACAGAACTCCAGAAAACAGTTTCAGTGGCATTCTTGAGGTTTGTCTTAGAAGATTCTTGAAGATCTTTGTTCTTTCCTATTTTTCTTCATCACCTAGAACCACTATAGAGCATGGTTTACCCTTGCTAATATACTTAGCCGTTTTTGGTTTTTCAATCCAAGTCTCTGATATGATATGCATATATTTTGATCTTTCATTCATGTTATGTTATAGAACTGTTGCTGTAGTCAGTTGTATTCAAATTAATAAACAATTATCAGGCCTCGTTGTTTATTACTAAATCTGAATCAGTGAAAAGTCTAGGCCTTTGAAGTCCAGAATTTAAAGATCTTAGGTCCTGGGAAGCCTGAGGTAGCTGGATTTTCAAAACACAACCTGAGACACTACAGTTGTGTGGCCCTGTATTTTGGAGCTGCATTCCCATGCCATGTGCTGGGGCTACGGTGGTTGAGTTTCACGTTTATTGACAGTGTTTTTAAAGTTTGCTTCCGGGAGATTTGAAGTGATTTTCAAACTCTGTAACAGAAAACTCTACCCTGAAAAGCAGCCAAGTGTAGAGTGGTTCTGCTGGGGAGAAGTCTATTGCTTGAGTCCTCTCCAAGCTCCTTGACAGGCCCCAGTGCACCTCTAAGGACTTCCAGGGCTCTTCAAAATTGTTTGAAGGCTTCAAAAATGTGATAATTCTGGCATACATATACATATAAAAAGTATCCCCACGTGTCATCCTTTATTTCATCTGCTTCTTCCTAGAGTCCTTGCAGCTGTTCTCTCTCCGGGCCTGCGCTTATACATGTGCTCTGACTCCCCTGTGAGAAAGGGAGCCAAAACTTCTGTACCCCATTGTGGAGTTGGGGCAATCACTCTGTGATCTCCCTGACCCCATGCATTTAATAAAACCAACGTGCCTTCTTTAAAAACAAAAAGTGCTCCAGTCCTTCTACCCCCATAGTAGCGGACTGTGCCGTTGGTGTGGAAGTTGGGCTTCTTACCTGTGGCCTTCGGCAGTGTGGGGCAGGGAAGGAGCCTGCACTGAGTGTCTGTCATTGCCAGCTGGATGCTGGACATACACATCTCTCTCTCCTCAGTCTGGTGAGGAAACAGGCCTGCACTGTCCAATAGGACGACCACTAGCCACTTGTGACTACTTCGATTTAAATTCATTAAAATAAAATAAAATAAATTCAGTTCTTCAGTCATTCTAGTCACATTTCAAGTGCTTAGTAGCTTTGTGCAGCCAATGGCTACCCTATGGGATGTTGCAGATATAGAATGTGACTGCCATTAAAGAGAGTGCTATGTGGCTGGGTGTGGTGGCTCACCCCTGTAATCCCAGCACTCTGGGAGGCAGAGGTGGGTGGATCACCTGAGGTCAGGAGTTTGAGACCAGGCTGGCTAACATGGTGAAACCCTGTCTCCACTAAAAATACAAAAATTAGCTGGGTGTGGTGGTGTACACTTGTAATCCTAGCTACTTGGGAGGCTGAGGCAGGAGAATCACTTGAACTTGGGAGGTGGAGGTTGTGGTGAATTGAGATTGCATCCTGTGCTTCAGCCTAGGCAACAGGGTGAGACTCTGTCTCAAAAAAAAAAAAAAAAAGTTCTGTTAAACAGTGATGGGGCAGAGGTTAAACATGTCCGAGGACACACAGCCAGTTAGCAATAGAATCAAAGAGAGGTCAGGCTGGGAAAGGCTAATTCTTGTGCTTTATTTCCATTTGGTTTCTGAACACATTCTAGGATGTTCTCTCTGTTCATTTGTTTGAATATCGAGTACCTACTATGTGAGCACGGCACTGTTCTAGGGATATATCACTGTACAAAACAATCCCTACCCCATGAGGTTTATATTCCAATGGGGAAAGACTAACAAAAAACATACACAATGTAAGGCCAGGTGCAGTGACTCACGTCTCTAGTCCCAGCACTTTGGGAGGTCAAGGTGGGCAGATTGCTTCAGCTCAGGAGTTTGAGACCAGCCTGGACAATGTAGCAACCTCATATCTACAAAAACATACAAAAATAATTTAGCTGGGCATGGTGGCGGGCTCCTGTAGTCCCAGCTACTTGGGAGGCTAAAGTGCAAGGATCACTTGAGCCTGGGAGGTGGAGGTTGCAATAAGCTGAGATTATGCCACTGCACTTCAGCCTGGGTAACAGAGTGAGACCGTCTCTCAAAAACAAGACAAATACACAATGAAGAAATAGTGAATTATACATCGGGAGGTGATAAGTATAATGGAAAAGATGTGTTAAAGCAGTGAAACAGGGTAAGGGAGATTAGAAGTGCAGGTTGGTTGTCGTGTTAAACAGTGTGGTCTGGGTAGGTGTATGAGTCCATTGTAATGCCACTGATAAAGGCATACCCGAGACTAGGAAGAATAAGAGGTTTAATTGGACTTATGTTCCACATGATTCTGAGGGGAGGCCTCAGAATCATGGCGGAGGGCAAAAGGCACCTCTTACATGGTGGCAGCAAGAGAAAATGAGGAAGATGCAAAAGCAGAAACCCCTAATAAAACCATCAGATCTTGAGAGACTTATTCACTGCTCGGGAACAGTGTAAGTGGAAACTGTCCCCGTGATTCAGATTATCTCTCACCAGGTTCCTCCCACAGTATGTGGGAATTAAGGGAATATAATTCAAGTTGAGATTTGGGTGAGGACACAGCCAAAACGTATCGTTCTGTCCCTGGCCCCTTAAAATCTAATGTCCTCACATTTCAAAACTAATAATGCCTTCCCAGCAGTCCTCCAAAGTCTTAACTCATTTCAGCATTAACCCAAAAGTCCATAGTCCAAAGTGTCATCTGAGACAAGGCAAGTCCACCTATGAGCCTGTAAAATCAAAAGCAAGCTAGTTACTTCCTGGATACAGGAGGGTACAGGTATTTGGTAAATACAGCCATTCCAAATAAGAGAAACTGGCCAAAACAAAGGGGTTACAGGGCCCATGCAAGTCTGAAATCCAGCGGGGTAGTCAAATTTTAAAGCTCGAAAATGATCTCCTTTGACTCCAGGTCTGTAGGTCCTCTTGAGGAAGGTGGCATTTGAACAAAGACTTGAAGCCAGTGATGAAGTTAGGTGTGTGGACATTTGGGACAGAGGGAAGAGCTAGTGCAAAGATTCAAAGGTAGAAGCGTGCCTGGTGCATTCAAGGAGAGCAAGGAAGCTTGAGTAGAGTGGATCAGGGAGTTTTGTGGGATGAAGGCACAGTGGTGGAGGAAGGAGGCAGATGATGTGGGGTTTTGTAAGAACTCTGACTTTGACTTTGAATGAGATGGGAAGCCATAGAGGTTTTCAGAAAAAGAGGCGTGATCTGGTTTGTGTCTTAATGGGATTGTTCTGGCTACAGCATTGAGAGTAGGCTGCATTGGTCGGGGGAACAGAAGCAGGTCAGCTGCTATTGTAGTAATCCAGGAACAAGACGATGGTCATTTAGACCGGTTACAATTGGGGTGATGAGAAATATGGGCAGATTCTGGATCTATGTGTTTGAAGATGAAACCTACAAAAGCTGCCGATGGATTGGATGTGGGGTATGAGAGAGAGGTGGGTAAAGGATAACTCCAAGATTTTTGGCCCGAGCAACTAGAGGGATGGAGTTTCCTCAGCCACAAGAAGAGCAGATTTACCTGGGTGCAATGGTTCATGCTTGTGGGGGCTGAGGCAGGAGGATTGCTTGAGGCCAGGAGTTTGAAACCAGCCTCATCAACATAGGGAGACCCTGTCTCTACAAAAAAAAAAAAAAAAAAAAAAGCCAAGCATAGTGGCTTAAACCTGCAGTCCCACCTACTTGGGAGGCTCAAGCTGCTTCTTGCTTGAGCCCAGGAGTTTGAGGATACAGTGAGCTATAATTTGCCACTGCCCTCCAGCCTGGGTGATAGAGTGAGACTTTGTCTCAAAAAAAAAATTAAAAAATAGTAATAAAACCAGCAGATTTGATGTGTCTGATGAGGAAAGAGGAGAAGGTCAGATGTTCAATATGTGCTAGTTTGACATGCCTAACAGACATCTAAATGGAGATGCCAAGGGGGCAGGTGATGTGTGAATCTGGAGTTGAGGAGTAATCACTAGGCTGGAGACATAAGCATGAGGTTCGTTAGCATATGTGAGTTGGAATCTAAAGCCCTGATGTTAGATGAAATGCCCAAAGGAATGAGTAGATAAGAAGAGACCCTAAACTGAGTCCTGGGGTGCTTCAATCTTGACAGGGAGCTAACCTGTAATCCCAGCACTTTGGGAGGCTGAGGCGGGTGGACTGCCTGAGGTCAGAAATTCAAGACTAGCCTGACCAACATGGTGAAACCCCGTCTGTACTAAACATACAAAAATTAGCTGGGTGTGGTGGCAGGTGCCTGTAATCCCAGCTACTCAGGAAGCTGAGGCAGGAGAATCGGTTGAACCTGGGAGGCAGAGGTTGCAGTGAGTCGAGATCACACCATTGCACTCCAGCCTGCGCAACAACAGCGAGACTTAATCTCAAAAAATAAAAATAAAAATTAAAATTAAAATTAAAAGTCGGGGTTAAAAGGAGGAACCAGCAAAAGAAACAAAGAAGGAACAGTCAAAAATGGAAGAGGAGTCTAACATTCTGGAAGCTTCATGAAGAAAAAGTTTTTCTTCCTTTTGTTTCCTCTTCCTGTTTCTTCTTCCTCTACCCTCTTCTTCCCTACCAAAGCCTGATGCAGTGGGTTATGGAGAGAAAGAACAGGAGCCATGGGAAGGGCTGTGCAAACAGGATTGGCTCATCTCAGCATCTCAGTGTCTTTCTACCTTCCACTTTTCATTCAAACACCTGGCAGGTAGAGGTGCTTAGTAGGATCAATGAGCTCATGCATTCTGATTTCTGGACTTTTCAGTTTTTAAGAGTCTGCTGTCAGTGGGGGAGAGTGGTTGACACCCAGATGTTATGGGCTAAATGGTATCCCCACCCCAAATTCATATCTGAAAGTCCTAATCCTAACACTTTATCTTTAACTTTTAGGTCTTTTTTAAGACAGAAACTTGCTCTGTTGCCCAGGCTGGAGTGTGGTGACATGATCTCTGCTCACTGCAGGCTTCGCCTCCCAGGTTCAAGCAATTCTCCTGCCTCAGCCTCTCAAGTAGCTGGGATTACAGGTGTGCACTACCACACCTGGCTAATTTTTATATTTTTAGTAGAGACGGGGTTTCACTATGTTGCCAGGCTGGTCTTGAACCCCTAACCTCAAGTGATCCTCCTGCCTTGGCCCCCCAAAATCCTGGGACTACAGGTATGAGCCACCGTACCTGGCCCTAATCCTAATACTTTAGAATGTAACTGTCTTTGGAGACAGGGCCTTCAAAGAGGTGATTAAGCTAAGCTTAGGTCATTAGGGTGAAAAGAGATTGTACATGTACAGACATGTACAGAGAGAAGATAATGTGAAGATGTAGAGAACAGCCAGTCATCTATAAGCCAAGGAGAGAGGCCTCAGAAGAAACCAACCCTGCTGACAACTTGATCTTGGACTTCCAGCCTCCAGAATTGTGAGAAAATTAATTTCTGTTGTTTAAGCTATGAAAGGAAAATAAATCTTGGGGTCCCCAAACCACTAAGCTAAAGTGAAAAGTCAAGCTGAAAAGTACTTAGGGTAAACCTGCCTCCCATTCTGTTCAAAGTCACCCCTCTGCTCACTGAGACAAATGCATATCTGATTGTCTCTTTTGGAGAGGCTAATCAGAAACTCAGAAAAATGCAACTGTTTGTCTCTCACCTACCCGTGACCTGGAAGCCCCCTCCCTTCTTGAGTTGCCCCACCTTTTGGACAGAACCAATGTACATCTTGATTGGTGTCTCATGTCTCCCTAAAATGTATAAAACCAAGCTGTTCCCCAACCACCTTGGGCACATGTCATCAGGATCTCTCCTGAGGCTCTGTCATGGTGCCCTCAACCTTGGCAAAATAAACTTTCTAAATTAACTGAGACTTGTCTCAGCTATTCAGGGTTCAAAAGCCACCCTGTCGGTGGTATTTGTTATGGGGGTTCAAGTATATTAATACACCAGTGGAGAGGCATTTTGAGATCTCATCCTCTCCCTCCTCATTCATGGCATGTGTAACCTTAATGAGAATAAACTCCCAGGGGAAAAGAAAAGCCAGGCCTGGTGCAGTGGCTCACGCCTGTAATCCCAGCACTTTGGGATGCTGAGACAAGCAGATTACTTGAGGTCAGGAGTTTGAGACCAACCCAGCCAACATGGTGAAACCCCTGTCTCTACCAAAAATACAAAGATTAGTTAGGCATGGTGGCACATACCTGTAATCCCAGCTACATGGAAGGCTGAGGCAGGAGAATCAATTGGATCCCGGAGGCGGAGGTTGCAGTGAGCTGAGATAGCACCACGGCACTCCAGCCTGGGTGACAGAGTGAGACTCCTGGGGGAAAAAAAAAAAAAAAAAAAAAAAAAAGCTGCCTCATGGGTCTGGCCATTGGAACTCAGAGGACACCAAATCTGGAACTGGAAACAGAGATGTGGATGCCAGCAGCAAAGCTGGAATCTGCCTGATGGCTAAAATCAAGTGTGAGACACTCTGCCTGGGTCCTTCCCCCTGAGTGCCAGGTGCCAGTGTGCCCTCACCCTCACTTGTCTCAAGCATAGATTCCACCTCAAAGACGTGGGGAGATGAAAGGCCTGAATTGGTTGACAACACACTGATGTGGTGGAATCCAAGCTGAACTGGCAAATGAAGTGTTCTACCATTAGGTACAATGGCAACTGAAGAGGGAAATTAAGTTTGTCATTAAAACATAATGCAGCCAGGTGTGGTGGCTCGTGACTGTAATCCCAGCACTTTGGAGGCTGAGGTGGGAGGATTATTTCAGGCCAGGAGTTTGAGACAAGCTGAGGAACATAGTGCAATCCTGTCTCCACAAAAAAATTTAGAAAATAATATTGCTATAAGGGCTGGGAGGATAATGGACTTATTAATGGGTGTAGAGTTTCAGTTTTACAAAATGAAAAATGTTCTGGAGATGGATGGTCGTGATAGTTGCCCGATAATATGAATGTGTTTAACACCACTGAGCTGTGCCCTTATAAATGACTGGGATGGTACATTTTGTTATATTTTACTACAGTTTTAAGAGTTGGAAGAACAAAACAATGCTATAAGGTTTCTCCACCTGAGGTTGAGGCTTATAAAATTCATGCTCCTGATGACTGATAAAAACTGAAGTGGAAGGGCCAGGCGTGGTGGCTCACACCTGTAATCCCAGCACTTTGGGAGGCAGAGGTGGGCGGATCACGAGGTCAGGAGATCAAGACCATCCTGGCTAATATGGTGAAACCTCATCTCTACTAAAAAAAGAAAAAAAAATCAGCCGGGCGTGGTGGCGGGCACCTGTAGTCCCAGCTACTTGGGAGGCTGAGGCAGGAGAATGGCGTGAACCCGGGAGGTGGAGTTGCAGTGAGCTGAGATCGTGCCACTGCACTCCAGCCTGGGCAACAGAGTGAGACTCCGTCTCAAAACAACAACAACAACAACAACAAACCAAACTGAAGTGGAGTTAGGGCGAATAGAGGGTGGGTTCAGGGGAGAGATTGAAAGATTGCTCAGGTAGTACCGAGAGCACCAGGAGATGTAGGTGGGAAGGTGTGATTGCTGCTATTTGCTTGGTGTCATCCTGCACAACACCTCAAAACGAGGCACAAGCCTCTCAGTTACAGACACACACATCCTGCAATCACGTCTCCCAACCTGAAGGAATGACTTGATGGTTGGAATCTGTACCCTTCTCTTAAGCAAAGATTCCCACAAAGTTCAAGGCAGAGAATGTTGGGTAAGAAAATTTTATTTCACAATGCAAAGGGTTATGTGAGATCAAACTGTATTCTATCTGAAGCATTAGAAGCCAATTGTAGTAAATGCATCTTACTTATGTTCGATGCTGGCCAGAGGAGCTATTCTGCTTCCTTTAGAAGTTATGCTTTTCATTGTGGCTTGTGGTAACCATGTAACATGCAAGAGCAATGGTTTTCAGGAAGAAACTACTATACCTTATAGCTTTTGCCCCAAATCACAAGAAAACTTGAACTATGTCATTAAACGTCCCATAAATGCTGACAGAAGAAAAGGATATTTATTCTCATATGAAATTGTCTATGCCCTCAGACTACAATTCCTGCATAGTCAGATGGTGACCATGTTCATCCTTGTGGATTAATGAAAACCTGGAAAGCAGTCAGAGCTGCCTGGGCCCTGGCTGGCTGGCTCTCCCTTCAGCCTGCTCCCCTCAGGAGCCCTGAGCATCTCCTTCTGACATTGCTGGTACAGCTTGAAGGCTTTTCACATCTTGGAGAGCTTGATGTCATAAGTGACCATGTTCAAGTTGTCCCAGGCAAAGAGTTTCTTCTCCAGGGGGTTGTAGTCAATCATGCTGCTGTACTTGTAGCGGTTCTTGAATGGGATGGTCAGGGTCTTGCTGATACCTGTGCCTGTGTCATAAGCAAAGTTGACGGTTGCATCTGCTGAGGAGTAGCTGCTAACGGTGTACAAGGTGCCACAGATGATGAAGGCATTGGCGACTGACTGCTTACGAATGTTCGTCTCCCAGGTTTGTTCAAGTTCCAGATTCTCTGGGTTCAGTTTGGAGAGGACAATGGCACCTTTGGCCTCATCAGTACTGTAAATGACCCAGAGGCCTGATTCATCCACAGCCAAGTCAATGTCTGTGTAGCCACCCCAAGAATACGGGAACTGTCCGTGGTAGCCGGCTCCAGGGATTTCCTTCTCAGCCTTCACTGTCTCGGTATTCAGCTCATATCTTACGACAGTTCTGGACTCAGCACCCTGGAAATAGAGGCTCCCCGAGTACACCACAGCACCGGTGCTTTCAAGTGGCCTGGGCAGTATGTGAACCTTAGAAGGGTAGCCCTGCATAAACTGGCTGATGAGGTCATACTCAAAAACCTGGCGGACATCTGTGCCAACTGTGTCAATTCTCCATGTGGTCTCTCGGGTGTAGGGGTAGGTGGGCTTGGGATCTCGCATCCACACACCATACTTGCCAGTAATTGTTTCTGCTGTTCTCAGCGTGAGAGGCTCTCCTACCCAAACTAGTTCTCCACATCCTGGTGAATTCAGAAAAGAAAACGAAGCACCACTTAATCCATAATCTTTCCAAACACAGACAGTGATCATGCGGAAGCTTGGCAGAGCCAGTAGATGTGAGAGCCCTAGGGACAAATCGTCTGGGTTTAAAGACAGGCTCTGCCACCCACTGGCTGTGTGACTTTCAGTAAGTTACTTAGCTCTCTATGCCTCAGTTATCGCATTTGTAAAAGGGGATACTAATAGTCTTTTGGGTAGTAGGGCTGTTGTAAATTTTGAATGTAATTATATATGTTAAGTGCTTGGTATAGAGTAAATGTGTGGTAAATGCTATGTGATCAATCTGTGTTTCATGTTATTGACAATTATTGCTACCACTGAGGGGCATGCATGGGAGTGGGAGCTACAAATATTTAAAGTACAATTCACTCAGTATCAGTTGTAAGGATGAAAGTTGCACGGAGGGCTTCAACTGCATTTGTAATATTCTACTTAAGCTGAGCAGGGACTCATGGGTATTCATTGTATTACTTATTGTGACTTTCATGCCTGGTTTGTTTCATTACTATAAGATAGGAGAGAGAAAAATCAACTCATAAGAATAATCTCCATACAACAAAGTTTTTCGAGCCCGATCTGATGAGTCATATATTTCATACATCATTTTAATATAATAAACATGAAAATAATAATTTTTTTGAGACAGGGTCTTGCACTGTTACCTAGGCTGGAGTGCAGTGGTGCAATCACAGTGCACTGCAGCCTCGACCTCCCAGGTTCAAGCAGTTCTCCCATCTCAGCCTCCTGAGTTGCTGGGACTGCAGGTGCCTGCTATCACTCCTGGCTAATTTGGTTTAGAAAATAATTTTTTAAATGTAGTGAAGAGACTGTTGAAAATTTAGAGTTACCAGAATCACAACGGATGTCTGTAATTTTTTTTTTTTTTTTTGAGACGGAGTCTCACTCTGTCACCCAGGCTGGAGGGTAGTGGCGTGATCTTGGCTCACTGCAACCTCTGTCTCCTGGGTTCAAGCAATTCTCCGGCCTCAGCCTCCCAAGTAGCTGGGATTACAGATGCGTGCCACCATGCCTGGCTAATTTTTGTATTTTTAGTAGAGACAGTGTTTCACCATGTTGGCCAGGCTGGTCTTGAACTCCTGACCTCAAGTGATCCGCCAGCCTCAGCCTCCCAAAGCACTGGGATAACAGGAGTGAGCCACCGCGCCTGGCCCAGATTTCTCTACTTTTAATGGGCACCTTCGGTTTCCTCATAGAAGGTAGAAACACTTTGCTGCTCATATCTTAGAGAACCGTGTTTTAAATATTTTATAACCACTCTTTGCGTGCATGCCCTTCAGTGCCAGTAATCATTGTCAATAACATGGATAGTCAAAGTTTCTGGAAATCACAGTATTAGTCATAAAGTTGGACTTTCAGGGAACACTTTGAAGAGAGCCAAACTGTACTTTTCCTAAGTGGCCAAAGTTCAGAAAACATACTGTTAGTAACAGATTGTGGCTGAGATGGTGCTTGGTGTACACCTGTCCCTAAAATAAAGATATGAAGGCGCTACTGAAAAATGTAATTTCTCAAGTATACTTAATTCTACATGACAATCAAGGGGATGAAATCAACACATCTCTCATCTTGCCCTGTGCAGCCCAGCCCAGCCTCCCAAGTGTGGGTGATTGGATAGAGGGCTTTGTTAGGGAAAGGCTGGCTCCTGCAGACCTGCTCTGACAAGGGAACAGAGCGAGAGAGAGTTCTGTTCTTCTCCTCCCCTCCCTCTGCTCCCAGGGAAGTTAGTTTCCCCTTTGGGTGGGCATTTACCCTATACTGATTCTCTGAAACACAGCACTAGACATGAATAAAGACCATATGGGCACAAAAGGGAAGAAACCTTAACTTCATACCGTTGTCTCCCTCTCTACTCTGGAGATGGCCAGATGGGCTCTCCTTCAAAATTCGGGAAGCAGGAACTTCAGTTAGCTCGGACTTCAGTTCCTGGAAGGCCAAAGTGTCCAAATTCCATGTAGAAACTGCATTAAAAGAAAGAGACAAAATTTTACTCTAAGAAAAATATGGCCCAAGGATTGACTATGTTGAGGATGACATTTGAATAGGCTGCCGGCTGGGCATGGTGGCTCATGCCTATAATTCCAGTACTTTGGGAGGCTGAGGCAGGCAGATCACCAGAGGTCAGGAGTTCGAGACCAGCCTGGCCAACATGGTGAAACCCTGTCTTTGCTAAAAATACCAAAAACCAGCTGGGTGGGTGTGGTGGCAGGCTCCCGTAATCCCAGCTTCTTGGGAGGCTGAGGCAGGAGAATTGCTTGAACCCAGGCGGTGGAAGTTGCAGTGAGCCAAGACTGCACTATTGCGTTTCAGCTTGGGCAACAAGAATGAAACTCTGTCTCAAAACTAACTAACTAGATAAGTAGGCTCCCAAAGATATGGTGTTTGAGATTTGATTTTAAATAAGGACTGGGGATGGGGTAGGGGTCAGAGAAGGGAAGATAAAAACTGATTGGACTGTGCTGATAACGGTTGGGCCTGAGTGATGGCTACATTGGAGTTCATTGTAGTCTCTATACTTTTGTGAATGTTTGAACAATCCCATAATTAAAAATCTCATAAATAATAAATTGCATAGCAATGTGCCTGCCTTACAGTAGGATATTCAAAATCAAATAAGGTTTTAATTAATTTCCACTAGAAGGGCTGATTTGTGAATAGGTGAGCTGTAATTTCAGGAATATGGAGACAGTCCTCAGCATCTTCTTAGATGTCTGAATTTCAACAATTAAAAATTCACGAAAAATTAGCTGGGCATGGTGGTAAGCATCTGCAGTCCTAGGTACTTGGGAGACAGATGTGGGAGGATTGCTTGAGCCCAGGAGTTCAAGGCTGCATTGAGCTATGATCCTGCCACTGCACTCCAGCCTGGGTAACAGAGCAAGGCCCGGTCTCAAAAACAAACAAACAAACAAACAAAGAGGCCAGGCACAGTGACACACGCCTGAAATCCCAGCACTTTGGGAGGCCAAGGCAGGAGGATCACTTGAGGCCAGGAGTTCAAGATTAGCCTGGCCAACATCGCGAAATTCCATCTCTACTAAAAATACAAGAATTAGCCGGGTGTGGTGACACGTGCCTGTAGTTCCAGATACTCAGGAGGCTGAGGATCATTGAACCCAGGAGGCAGAGGTTGCAGGGAGCCGGGATTGTGCAACTATACTCTAGCCTGGGCAACAGGGCAAGACTCTGTCTCAAGAACAACAACAAAAAGAATTTAATTGTGGCTCGTATCTGTAATCCCAACACTTTGGGAGGCCAAGACGGGAGGAGCACTTGAGCCCAGTTGTTCAAGACCAGCTTGGGCAACATAGGGAGACTCCTTCTCTTAAAAAAAAAAAAAAAAAAAAGATTAAAATGTACTGCATGACTTAAGGTTCCTTCCCTTGTTATATGCAAATATTCTTGTAAGAAGTAACATATTAAGCTTTATACTTTCAGTAGAAATATTCTGCCTGATTCCTTTCTGAGACCAGTTTTGCATAATGGAGAGGCAGCGTGTGCACAGTTCCTACAGGAGTTTGGGGTGGGGGCGGTGCGCCATACAGAAGGGAAGCGGGTGGGCAGCACTGGTTAGACAGTAAGTGATCACAGTGTGCTACATGTCTCTACTCTTGCTTAGGATTATGATCTCACAACAGTTCTTGAATACGAGGATGAGGCAATAGCCACAAGGAACAGGCTTGGCTGTTTTAAAATGCAGTTTGGCCAGGCATGGTGGCTCACACCTGTAATCCCAGCATTTTGGGAAGCCAAGGCAGACAGATCACTGGAGCCCAGGAGTTCAAGACAAACCTGGGTAACATGGTGAAACCCCATCTCTACAAAAAATACAAAAAGTTAGCCAGGTGTGGTGATGTGTACCTGCAGTCCCAGCTACTTGGGAGGCTGAGGTGGGAGGATCACTGGAGCCCGGGAGGTCAAGGCTGTGGTGAGCAGTGACCGTACCACTGCACTCCAGCCCTGGCATAGAGTGAGACCCTGTCCTCCCCTCCAACCTCCCAAAAAACCCATCACATGCACACAAAAACAAATAAAACGCAGGTTTGATGAGTATTCAGGTATGGCAAGGCCAACATCCCAGGAGGCAATTGTCACTGAAAAACAAGTTAAAGCCAAATTATGGAGACAGTAAAAAGATCAGCAGTTTTTGGGTGAGGAAGGGATGACGAGGTGAGGCACAGAGGATTTTTAGAGCAATGAATACTGTGTATGACGCTATAATGGTGGACACACGGCACTATGCATTTGTCCAAACCCATAGAAGGCGCAACACCAAAAATGAACCCTAATTTAAACTGTGGACCTTGGGTGATGTGATGCAGGTTCATCAGCTGTAACAACTGCTCTGGCGGGGGACGATGATAATCGGGGAGGCTATGCATGTGTGGGGGGCAGTAGTATCTGGGAACTCTGTGTACTTTTCTCTCGATTTTGTTGTGAACATAAAACTGCTCTAAAAAAAAAAATCATTTTTACAAGTTGTTGTACTCACGGATCCCAAGAGGAAGGGGGCCACACTAAGCCCAGGAGGCCACCTGGGGAAGCACCAGGGTTGCTCCAGAGGAAGAGGGTGCCAGGGGAAAGTGTGGGAAAGAGCCTTTATTCTTTCTATGGGAAGAAAAGGGGAGGCAGGATAAGCGGGTTTAGGGTTGGGGAGTTTGAATAATTTCAGCAGGCTCTGAGGTCATAGGCATTTTCTCTAATTGTCTGGAACCAGGCCCTGGGGTGATTAGGTCAGGGGGACAGTGGCCTTGAGTTTGAGCCAGATGGAGGAGGTCACAGGGTGTGGGCTGTGGACTGGTTGGTTTGCATATGAAAGCTGTGCTCCCAGGCGAGTCCTTTGCTATCTGTAGGAACTGGAGGGGCAGTCCCTCCAGTGTTTGCAAGGCCCAGACAGCAAAGCATCAGAATAAAAACACACGCTTAATACACTGGGCTTTTCTCTTGCTGAACCTCTGAGTCACTTCTCTGCCCTTTGAGCAACTTATTCCCCACTCAGGATTCTCCGGTGTTCAGGACAGTGGGAGGAAAGTGAGTGCATCCCCTGAGGCCGGGGCGCCTACACAGCTGAGGGTCAGGAACACATGTTCTGCCTTTGATCATTTGTTTGCTCAACTCTCCTAAATTTAGATTTCTGGCAGAGAGGATCACCACAGCAGTCTTAGTCCTCTGGTTGTACCACATTTCATCAAAGCCACACATTATTTTACATTTTCACATCTCCGGAATCAGAGTACCTTGTTTGAGTTGCTGGGGTTCGGCTTCAACAAATTATAGTACTGGAAAAAAATTCTCCCTGGAAGGAGCGGAAGAAAACATTCAGCTAGCTCTCAGGTACGGGCTGGGCCAGACAGCCCTGCTGCCCACGGTGAGCCAGCTCAGCAGCTGCTGCAGCTGCCTACCCCCGATCCCAGCTGCCCTTCTCTCCTCTCCACCCCTGCCTCTGTGGCTGCAGTTGTTCAACAAGCCTCCCTGAAAGTGTTAATGCCCTGGAGGTGGGTGGGTCCTCCATCCCTGGGATATCCCTCAGTCTAGAGTGCACCATGTGAGTAGTTAAAACCCATAAGCTGGCCAGGCGCAGTGGCTCATGCCTGTAAACGCAGCACTTTGGGAGGCCGAGGTGGCGGAATTGCATAAGGCCAAGAGTTTGGGACCAGGCTGGGCAACATAGCGAGACCCCATCTCTACAAAAAATTAAAAAGTTAACTGGGTGTGGTGGTGCAGCCTGTGGTCTCAGCTACTCAGGAGGCTGAGGCAGGAGGATGGCTCTTGAGTCCAAGAGGGTAAGGCTGCAGTGAGCCATGATCATGCCACTGCACTCCAGCCTGGGTGACAGAATGAGACCCTGTCTTTAAAAAAAAAAAAAAAAAAAGTCTCATAAGCCAAAATGTATAGGCAACTGAGGACATCCTCAGTGTGCATTCCGAACTCCAGGGGCAATTGGGAGTAGCCCCAGGGACATGGCAGGCTTTCATTATCCCTAGCCTCAAATCCACAGAGCTATTTATCCATCCTTTCAGTCACATTACTGGAGCACCTATTGAGTAGAAGGCTGTGCTAGGTGCTCAAGATAAAAGGTGTCTAAGACACAAGTTTGTCTAATAGGCTAGTCTATGTTAAACACACACACACACACACACACACACACACACACACACACAGTTGGTCCATGCCCTTAAGGAAATCATAATCTGGCAAAGTCCTCATAGCCGAGAAGGAAAATGGGTTTATTCCGGGCTGCTGCAGAAACCAGAGTCTCTTGGACAATCCCAATGGCTCCTGAAGAGTCCTGGAAATTTTATTTCGTTCCCTGACTCTCCTTCTCCCTATCTGAGGTTCTGCGGGGATGAGGAAACCCCTTTGTTGTTCATTCTAAAGGTTGCATTGGCCTAGGAGGGTATCCAGGGCAGGGACTGATTCACTAGGTCAAATGGAGGTTCCTTAGACCAACCTGAGATCACTACCAGCTGCTTCCCTTCTCCCCTGGTGCAGGCACCACACACCTCTGGCAGGGACTTGGTGCTGCCCATGGGGGAGAGGGACAGGGTGCCCGAGGTTCCCTGTTCTTCTGTGCTGCCAGGGGGAGGTAAGAGAGCGTGACCCCCTTCCTGTACACAGGGTGGCAGAACCATCTGTAACCTCCCTCTGTGCTGCTGCCTCGCCCATTGCCACGCCTTCTCTCTTAGGCCCAAAACACACACCCAGGCTGTTAGGAGCAGCCCACGGCTGCCTGGCCTCCCCAGCCTCCTGCAATGTGCAGAGGCTTATATGATGTGGCAAACTCTTGCCAGGACAATTTTTCAAAATCAGGGCATTAAGCAAGTTCCTTGAATTGAGCTGGTTTCCTTTCATCTGTACCTTTTCTCAGATCACTGCAGACTCTGCCTCAGGACAATTCAAATTTCATTGTCTCGACTCTTAGAACATAAGAGTTGCTGGGCGTGGTGGCTCACGCCTGTAATTCCAACACTTTGGGAGGCTGAGGTGGGTGGATCATGAGGTCAGGAGTTTGAGACCAGCCTGACCAACATGCTGAAACCCCATCTCTACTAAAAATACAAAAATTCGCCGGGCATGGTGGCGCATGCCTGTGATTCCAGCAACTAGGGAGTCTAAGGCAGGACAATCGTTTGAACCTGGAAGGCGAAGGTTGCAGTGAGCTGAGATCCTACCATTGGACTCCAGCCTGGGTGACAGAGAGAGACTGCAGACAGCACCTGATAAAGTTTAACTATCGCTACCACTTATTAAGTGTCTCTTATGAGCCAGTACTGTGCTGGGTGCTTGCTACTCACTACTTTCAAATAACGGTCCTAAAAGTGAACGTTAATATCCCGTTTTGCAAATGAGGAAACCGAGGTTCAGAAAGGTTAAGTAACATGCCCAAGGTCACACAGCTAAGTGGTGTAGCTGGGACTTGAACCCATGTCTTCCAAGGCCATGGCAGCTGTGAACTCTTCTATCCTGTGCTGAGGAGGTGTGTCAGTTAGAAACGTATTGCCTCTCGGCCGGGAGCGGTGGCTCAAGCCTGTAATCCCAGCACTTTGGGAGGCCGAGACGGGCGGATCACGAGGTCAGGAGATCGAGACCATCCTGGCTAACACGGTGAAACCCCGTCTCTACTAAAAAATACAAAAAACTAGCCGGGCGCGGTGGCGGGCGCCTGTAGTCCCAGCTACTCGGGAGGCGGAGGCAGGAGAATGGCGTGAACCCGGGAGGCGGAGCTTGCAGTGAGCTGAGATCCGGCCACTGCACTCCAGCCTGGGTGGCAGAGCGAGACTCCGTCTCAAAAAAAAAAAAAAAAAAAGAAACGTATTGCCTCTCAGAGCTGAGTGCACCCTTGCACGCATGCTGTCTGAAGAACAAGAGCTTTAAAGTAAGCACGATATTGAACTATCTCAGTAGAGGGCGCTGGAGGGACATCGTGGGAGGAAGAAGGTCTGCAGGTTTCCTGCCCTGCGTCCATAGGCGGTGCGACCGTGAGGACATTTGGTGGAGTCCTGCCCCAGCCACGGACCCAGAGCGAAGTTCTTCTGTGACCTCACAGCCACAGCCTGGCCATAGCCTTTCCACAGCCCTCCCAGCAAGGAACCCAGAGTCCCTGCACAGGGACCTCAGTGCTCGGGAGGCCTCCTGCCTGTGCCTGCCCTGACTCCCACCATACCCATGCCACGCGTTGCAGGTTGCCCTCCTCACCTGCACTGGGAGGCGGCCTATTGCAGCTGCAGACCAGATGAGGCCTGCGCACATCAGCCACCTTCTCTCCTAGCTGATGTGCTGAACCTCACTTTCCCCTTCCAAGCTTGTCCGGCACCCTCCCTCAGCCCTAGGTGCCTGTGGAGTTCACTTCTATCTACAGTTGCTCTTTCATCACGGTCAGTAATCCTTTAAAGTAAACTTCCCCAGCTTAACCCACTGTGTGATTTCTATCTCCTGACTGGACCCAGATTTCTCCTGGAGGCTTTAGAAGAGCCTCAAAATGCTGCTCACCACTTTGTGCGGTGACCCACTCCTGGGGCTGAGCTCAGGTCCCAGTGGGTTGCCCTATAAACTCTCAGCTCCCGGGCTGTGCACTCAATCCTCTTATCAGTTCTTCCACGCTCACTGGCAAAGAAGAGGCAGCAAAGGTGCCTGACTGGTGCTGGGTTCCCCGCCGGCTCCCACCATGGCCCTTACGGCTCTGAGCAAGGAGCCATTCAGTTTGTGCCTTGCAGGAGCCACTCCTTTTGTGCATTAGCTGGAATAAACATGAACTGCAATAAAACATAACGTCAGGAAAAGGCTTCCAGGATGACTGCAAGGCCAGTTCCCAGTTGGCAGGGGAGATGGTTAAATTATGAGCCTGCTGGCTTCTTCTAGGTCATGTCAGCCAGGAGCATCTGGCAATGGTCAGCCTCCAGGAATGGAGCCATCTGGCATGCGGGTGGAAGCCCAGAATAGAGGATACAAGACCCAAAGGCAGAGAAGCAATCTCGTAAAGGGGCCTGGACCTAAGCCAGAAGTCGTAGCTCCTAGTTCAGCTCTTCCACGTCCTAGCTGTGTAACTTAGGATAAATGACTCCACCTCTCTGAGTCCCAGTATTCTGAGCTGAGTTGTTTAGATGATCACATAAGTATAAATGAAATGGCCCTCAATAAAGATGTGTCAACACTAAAATTTCTCTGGAATGTTTTAAAATCACTAACATTTCATCGTGAATGTGGAGGAAAACCAAAAAGAGGTTGTGAAAATATAAGGACTGGACTGTGTCAGATAGTTAGCATTTTTAGGGTTTTTATGTTTTAGGTTTGTGTTTTTTTTTTTTTTTTTGAGACAGAGTCTCACTCTGTCAGCCAGGCTGGAGTACAGTGGCATGATCTCAGCTCATTACAACCTCTGCCTCCTGGGTTTAAGCAATTCTTCTGCCTCAGCCTCCCGAGTAGCTGGGATTACAGGTGCCTGCCACCATGCCTGGTTAATTTTTGTATTTTTAGTAGAGACACGGTTTTACCATATTGGCCAGGCTGATGTTAAACTCCTGACCTCGTGATCCACCTGCCTCAGCCTCCCAAAGTGCTGGGATTTACAGGCGTGAGCCACTGCGCCCAGCTGTTTTTTTTTTTTTTTTTTTCCTAGGTTTTTAAAAATGTTAAATTCAGTCCTGTGGTTTAAAGGTTCATGTCTATTACAAAATTCTGGAAATGTCTGTGTTCTCTGCCCTCACTTCTTTATAGACTTGCATTTTAGAGACCTCAGTCTGGAAACTGAATTTATTAACTCATTTGCCTATAGACATAGGCATTGTAATAATTTTCATAGATATTTTCTACCACTGATAAGTTCAGTCCATATTACATAAATGAAAGGAATGAAATAAAACAAGCTATGCCTACATATCTACAGGTTGTCAGAAACATCTTAGGAAAGTGAAGACTAGCTAATTGACTATTGTCCTGAGTACTGCTCTAACTTGTACTGTCTCTAGAATCAATGCATGTTATTAAAATGTTATGCACATGTTGCCATATTGATTATTGAATGATGCTTTAAAACAATAGTGGAACTCTGGCCGGGTGCAGTGGCTCATGCCTGTAATCCCAGCACTTTAGGAGGCCGAGGTGGGTGGATCACAAGGTCAGGAGTTCAAGACCAGCTTGACCAACATGGTGAAACCTCATTTCCACTAAAAATACAAAAATTAGCTGGGCATGGTGGTGTGTGCCTGTAATCACAGCTACTTGGGAGGCTGAGGCAGGAGAATCGCTTGAACCCAGGAGGCAGAGGTTGCAGTGAGCCGAGACCGTGCCACTGCACTCCAGACCGGTGACAGAGCAAGACTCCATCTCCAAAAAAAAAAAAAAAAGGTGGAGCTTAAGCAAAAGAAGCCTTTCTAGTTATATTTTATCCACTGAGTGACCACTGTTCAGCACTGCACTGGGTGCTTCCCTGTGTGACTGCTAATTTGCATGATGACTCCCATGAGGGATTATCATCCCCATCCTATTCTGGGTAAGGAAAGGGAATCTGCAGCACTTGTGTTGAACATCTCGGGTTTCTCCCCTCCACCCTCCACTCACATCCTGCCCACCTTTTTGCAGTCATTGCTGAGGCAACCTGCCTCTTGCAGGTATCACCTGCGGGGACCTCGCCTCAGCCACCCTGGCCCAGCTTCTCTGACTTTCTGCATAGAAAATCTATAAGAACAGGCCGGATGCAGTAGCTCATGCCTGTAATCCCAGCACTTTGGGAGGTAAACATGGGTGGATACTTGAGGTCAGGAGTTCAAGAAGTTCAAGACCAGCCTGGCCAACATGGTGAAACCCTGTCTCTACTGAAGAAGAAAAAAAAATACAAAAGTTAGCTGGGCGTGGTGGTGTGCACCTGTAATCCCAGCTACTCGGGAGGCTGAGACAGGAGATTGCAGAGAGAAATCCAGGAGATGGAGGTTGCAGTGAGCCAAGATCGTGCCACCGCTCTCCAGCCCGGGGGACAGAGCAAGACTCCATCTAAAAAAAAAAACAGTCCACAAGAACAAACCTTGTCCCCACATCCGAGTATCATGGAAATGCAATATACTCCATGGGATAGCCCTTGGCCAAGAGAGTATCAAATCCATGGGGAAACACTCCCCTCTTCTGTCGCAGTCTACACAGCCCCTCTGAAGGGCTTGACGGTTCAAACCTCCATTGCCCACTGTGGTGACCAGCTTGAGAAGGCCCCCACTTTGTGGCTTTCCTGCCTTCCCTGTCTCACTCTCCCCTGTCTCCACTTCTCTAGGATCATGGTTCGTATAAACCAACTGCACACAAGCCCTCTTCCTGGCTCTGTTCAACAGTAGACCAGTCCAAAGCAGGGGCTAAATAACAGACAAAGCAGGCCTTCTCTTGTGACAGTAATAACCAACTCTAATGTATCTTCTGGTAAATTATATCAATTATATATATTTTATTTTATATACAATAAAATTATATATTATACACAATAAAATTATATATATAATTGTATATATTTATATGTATTATATGTAACATATATATATTTTTTGAGACGGAGTCTCCCTGTGTCACCCAGGCTGGAGTGCAGTGGCGTGATCTTGGCTCACTGCAACGTCTGCCCCCCAGGTTCAAGCGATTCTCCTGCCTTAGCCTCTGGAGTACCTGGATTACAGGCATGTACCACCACACCCGACTAATTTTTGTATTTTTAGTAGAGACAAAGTTTCCCCATGTTGGCCAGGCTGGTCTCAAACTCCTGACCTCAAGTGATCTGCCCACCTCAGCCTCCCAAAGTGCTAAGGTTACAGGTGTGAGCCACCACACCTGGCCAATTATATATTTTTTCTACTTTTCAAAAACTATTATATATACATAAAATTTATATAGGTACATATATGAAACTTTTATATAAGCCCAGAGTAGAAAAATTTCTATATAACTTTGTAATAATAGTTATGTGGTAAAATATGTCATATTATATATATGTATAAACAAGTGATTTCCATTGTTACAATGGAAAAAATTGTAGTTTTTTCCTACATAACAACTATTAATACACGATCAAGAAAGTGGTGGTAACAATTTGAGCTGCAGGTGGAATACGGAAAGGCTGCCTTCTCAGGCCTTACCTTTGTCCACTCAGCCTCACTAAGCTTCTCTACCCAAACCTCCACACCTAGTTCTTGCCACTCCTACAGACTTATATTGCAGCCTCCAGAATGCTCCCTTTTCCCTAGATCTGGAACCTTGAAACAGATCTTTTGTTCCAAGCATTCCTGTACCTTTCTGTCTTTTACCTTTAGGGTCTGTAAACCAGAGGTCAGCTAAATGTCCTGAAAGTCACTGAACCTCATGGCCAGGTGCAGTGGCTCACACCTGTAATCCCAGTGCTTTGGAAGGCCAAGGTGGGTGGATCACCTGAGGTTAGAAGTTCGAGACTAGCCTGACCAACATGGTGAAACCCCATCTGTACTAAAAATACAAAATTGTCCTGGCATGGTGGCACATGCCTTTAATCCCAGCTACTTAGGAGGTTGAGGTAGGAAAATTGCTTGAACCCAGGAGGCAGAGGTTTCAGTGAGCTGAGATCATGCCATTACACTCTAGCCTGGGCGACAAGAGTGAAACTCTGCGAAAGAGAGAGAGAGAGAGAGAGAGAGAGAGAGAGAGAGAGAGAAAGAAAGGAAAAGAAAGGAAAGAAAAGGAAGTCACTGAACCTCAGAGGAAGAGGCCAGAATTCTAGCTTTGCCACTAACTGGTAGGCGGCTATCAACAAACTGAATAACCTCTCTGGGCCTCAGTTTCCATATCTGCAAAAATCAGCCAGTGGTACCGGATGCTCGTTAGGTCCCTTTCCAGTTCCACATTCTTGTACTAATATAATTTCCTTCTTTTGAAAACCATCCGCTACTAGAAAAGAACTTCCATGTTTGGTCTTCAATATAATGGGATGTTGCCCTTATTTCAAAAGTGGAGTAGCTGGAAAGATCAAGAAGAAATATAAAATTAGGAAACACATCTAATAAATCCCCAAAGACTTGTTAAATGACCACAAAAGAAGTTTTTCAAGCCTGTAGAAAGACTGAAAGAATAGTACAATAAGCTCCCCATATACTTAGACTCACCAGTTTGCAATTCACCAGTTATTAATATGTTGCCACAGTTGTTTTACCTTTCTTTCTCTCATTATCTGTATATTTGCAGTCTTTCTTCAACTATCTGAAAGCAAATTGCAGACATCCTGACGCTTCACCCCTGGGTACTTAAGCATGTATCTCCTTAGAACAAAGATTTTATCCTTCACAACCACAGTATCATTATCTCACCAAGAAACTGAACATTAATACAGTAACATAGTAATGAGCAGTCTATATTCAAATTGCCTCAGTTACCCCAAACCTGTTCCTCATAGCCTTTTTCCCCCTTGGATGAACACACCAATCAAGACTCATGCACTACATTTGGTTAACACATTTCTTTAGTATCTTTAATATAGAAAAAACCCATCCCAACCCCTTTTTTCTTTCTTCCTTGGCACTGACATCTCTGACCCATCCAAACTAATTGTCCAACAACTGGATTTACTTGCTTAGTTCCTCATGATTAGACCACTTCCTCAACAGCGAATATTTGGGAGCACACTTTCACAAACAGTGACACAAATACTGTCTTCCCAGCTAATAAGAGGAGCATTCTCCCTCCCCCAACACACACACACACACACACACACACACACACACACACACAGACTCACCTTCAGGCAAGAAGGAACCAGGATGAACAGAAGAGCCTATCAGTCATCTCAAGAATTTGGTGACTTAAAAGCAGAGGTTCTCAGATTGGACTGAGTAAGAAAACTTTCAGAACAACATATTGAGGAAACTGACAGAGAGGTGCCACTTCTTTATTTTACCAAGGAAGAACATTTAAAAATAAACAAAAACTTACCACTTATTATCATTTCCTAAATCTATTGTAATTTCATAAATAAAGGTCATTTTAACACCAAAAGGTATGAATAACAATCTAAACAAAGGTTCAGAAAAGGATAGTGTTTTTCAAAAGGGACAGTGGGCAACTTTCTACTGCTCACATGCAGACATGTCTCACCCAGTCCTTTTATTTCTCCTTTTGCTACGGACTATCAAAACTGTTGTGGAGGGGGCACAAGAACTCTGAACCACTAACCTAAATGAAGCTCTCAGGAGCTAAATTACTAGTAATATTTGAAGGTGATCGCTGTGCTTTCCTTATCTGTCTTGTGCTAGCTGTGCAGTCTCTGAGAGAAAGGGCAGGCAGGGAGGCCTGGGGCACCTGTAACAGTTCACTATGAGCCATAACACCTGCTGAACTCAGAGTCCCCCCACTCTGCATTCTTACCTTCTCTGGAGCCTGGTGGCACATCCCGAGCAGTGTCTCGGGTCTGGGGACACTGGCCCCTTCTCAGCCTTGCTACCTCCTGGCTGCTGCTTTCCAACCTCCTGGCCAGATTCTCATTCTCTTGCCTCAGTCTCTTCTTCTCTTCCTCCAGAACTGACTTGTCTCGGAGGAGGTTGCTATAGGCAGTCTCCAACTCTCTGGTTTGGGTTTCCAGCTGGTCCCGCTCCCGCCTCAGGGTACCCAGCTCCCTCTGCAGCCCCTCCTGGGTCTCCTGGGGCCCGGCAGCCCGGTCCAAGGTCAACTGGTGGTGGAGGAGGCTCTCCAGGGAGCTGAGCCGAGCTTTGGTGGCCTCCAGGTCTAAGCGCTGGGTGCTGCTGTCTTTCTGTAGGTTATGGATGACTGACATGGCCTGGCTTTGCTCTGGGCAGCTGGATTCATTGGGACTGGCCACACTGAACGTATACTGGCATCGGCCACTCCGGTCATTGGCCTTCCGGAGCTGAGCTGTCCTGGCCCCCACATCCCACACCAGGCAGGCCAGAAGCAGCAGCTGGACAGCTGGCATCTCGGACCCAAAGCTGCAGCAACGTGCACAGAAGAACCTCAGTGCAGACGCTGGGTGAGGCTTCCTCTGGAAAGCTCTGCTGTGCTGAGAGGTGTCCGGATGGGTGGCCTTGCTGGCTCATGCCCGAGCTCCAGAGAGGTTTATATATACTGGGGAGCCAGCCCTTCATGAGGGAAAAGAGAGGTGGCCACGTGAGGCCGGGTGGGGCTGTGCACAGCGGGGGTTGCCTTCACACTGCCAGCAAGATTCTTAGAAAATAACCTTCCAGAAGTCTGTTTGGAGTTTCTTTTGAAAAAGAACATCCCGATTTATATACCCACACCCCAATAATAGTCCCTATGTCCCCACCTGATTTTACACACACACACATACACACACACAAACACATATACAGACACACAAACACATGCACACACACACACTCTTACACATGTCCCCCTCATTCAACAGGACTACCAGTGTGCTGATTTCAACAAGGATATATTTCTAGTGTATATTTCCATTCACTCTACAAACTCATTGAGAACCGGCACTGTGCTAGGCACTATGCTAGGAAGTGGAGATCCAGACAAAGCAGGGACAGAGACAAATAACAGCCAGCCAGAACACAAGGACGGCACCCCACCAGGCTCCAGGGAGAGCATTCCTATGGAATCTGCAGATTTCCTCCCTCACCCCTAGCTTTAAAACAACTGTGTATCTTTGGGAGAACTTTCTAATTTCAGTCTTGCGTCTCAGGCACCAATGTCAATGTTAGTCTCTAAATCAGTTCTTACCCTGTGTGTGTGCATGCGTATGTGTGTCTGTGTGTGTGTGTGCATGCCATGAACCTCACTGGTGAAACCTGGGGGACCCGTCTCAGAAAGATGTTTTTAAATATATAAAATATAGATTATAAAGGAAACAAATGATAATGAAATATAATTATCAAAATATTAAAAATTTAAAATAAACATATGTTTTGTTAACACGTTAAAAACAAGATCCAGCAGGAGGTCTAATTTCAAAGCAGTTTTTAGTGTAAATGATATTTCACTTACAACGTATCTGCAACAACTGTAATGTAGTGTAAAATGTCTGTGATTTCTATCAGTAATGACAAAATCACAGGTACTGTTATTAACTCTTTGACTTTATGGCTTTATTCACAATGAAATAAAATGTTAAATTTAGTTAGAGGGTGGTAAAAATAAAAATGTAATTTTTTCCCCATTCAAATTCACAGGCTTTCTGGACTGTAGGTTAATAATCCCTGCTTTACATTAATAAACCCAAAGAGAAAAACCAAAAGCAAATGGCAATAGCCGATAAATATACCAAAACTGTGGGAAATAACTTTAAGCCACTTAAAATAATGCTTGCATTTGAGCAACTGCATGTTGTTAATACCAACAATAATGTCAATACTTGTGAAGTAAATATTTCCAATCTGCCCTGGCCGACTCACCTCCAGAATGGAGAAACACAGTTTGCTCTAAAGATTCTATTCTTATTTGATTGGTTCTGAAGCTAAGCCTAAACTCGAGACATTTACAAATGGGTGTCTGTTTACAGCTGACCAAAGGGTACCATTCTCACTTTCTGAATCAGATAGTGAACATCGTCAAAATGATTTTTCAAAAAACCAATCATATAGTCAGCAAGATCTAGGCTTGAATCTGTTTGGCTTTACTCATAGGAATGTTTTCTTTCTCTTAAAAGAAAGAGAGTTTCCAATAAGGAGAAATGTAAGTAATCTTACAGCCTCCAATTACTACCTTGTGACTTGCTCAGAATTACTCTGTAAAGGAAAAATATAGTATTAGAAATTGGGTCTCCTGACTTCCCTTGATTTTTTTTCCCCCCACAATATAGCCCTGCCTCCTAAAACCCGGGATCATGTGGCCTATAATCCCTGTGGTCAGTTCCCACCGCCCTTGAATGAATCTTTGTCTTTTTTGCCCATACACTACCCCTCTCTTTTTCTTCTCCCCTGCTTTGCAGGTTACTCCGTGCTGTCAGCAGTCACTGCTGAGCTGCGTGGGTGCTGGTCAGGGTGAAAAGTTTAACAATGTCTGGCATTTTCCACTTGCTCTGGCCCAGTTTTTGAATGCCAGGCAAAAGCTACCACCAGTTAGTCTCTGCATCCTTTTTGGTTCTTGGCAAATGCCATTGTATATGCTTAGTGAAAGAAAATGTGGCTGTTGGGTTCATTGAGCTTTCCTGAAGCATTGTGGCTCTCAGTCCTGGAGTCTGATGTGATCAGTGAGGACTGATGGATCGCCCAGGTTCTGCCTACCTTCCTGTGCCCCTCCACCTCCCCTGTGGCTCAGCTGCTCCAGCTCTGCCTCCTTCCCCTCTCAACATCCCCCCTCACAGAGAATCACAGGGAAGTGTTCACCGAACACGACAGCTGCAAGGGTCTTTACAGCCGAGAAGACTATGGCCCAGGGAAGGAGAGAGACTTGCCCATGGTCTCACAGCCAACAAATGGCCCGAACCAGAAAGAAAACCAAGTCTCCTGATTGCAAGGTTTTTGACCGTCTTGCATAAGCCAAGTCCACCAAAGGGCTGAGTAGTTGGCCAGAAGACATGAAAGAAATGACTCCAGTCACTTCTCCCATAAATGAATGGCCTAGGAAATGAACTTGCTTCCTATATTCCCATTAAATAGAGGCCTTCGTGAAGGAAAACCCATGCACACCCCGGAATTCTAACAGCTGACTTTATGAAACTGCATCCCTTCATGAAATAGACTTATTCTCCTCCAAGCAGAGAAAAGGGGAAAAAAAAAAAAAAAGGCTCACAGGAAGCAACGGAAAACTCCCAACCCCGTGAACGGCACTGAACATCTGGGCAGCTTCAGCCTTGCCCTTTTCACCTTCCTGCCTTTAGCACCCGCTCAGCCCCAGCATCCCCAATCCCTGCAGCCCCCACCTCCTGGAATTCTCCTGGACGTGGAGGCCCCTTTCCCTGTGAGGAAACACTGTCCCCTCCAGATTCTCCGTTAGACTAGTTTCCATCTCCATTTCCTTTCTGCAGCCTGGAGCCAAGGAGTCTCCAGCTCAGATGCACCAGGACCATTCACGGGACATGAGGCAGGCCAACTGCAGCCCTGTGGCTGTTAAGGGATACTGCACACAGTTCTTCAAGGTAGTGGTTATTTCCCTTCTTTCAGCACTGGGTTTAAGTTGGCTGGCTATTAATTTTCTTCTGCACGTCTTCCATGAGAAACTGTCACCTCCACGAAGGTAGGGCAGTGACTGCTTTGCTCACCATTTTGTCTCTGGTGTCTGGCAGCTATAAATACTCAATAAGTTGTCAATGAATGCCTGGATGAATGAATGGCTCACACAGAAATAGAAAGCAACAGGCCCCTGAAGAGTGAAACCAAAACAACCAGTGGCGCTGGCTGGCAGTTTGCTCCGGACACCCAGGACCCCGGGTGCTTGCAGGGCTCTCCCAGCTGGAGAGGAAACCTCTGCCGCGGGCTTCAAGGAGTCTCTGGGATACAACCTCCTCCCCTAAACACACACACAGATGGCCCCAAATGGAACTAGTTTATGTATACTCTTATTTCAGTAATGATGTGGAGGCTTACCACAAAAGCATGGGGAATACAATGGTAACTTAGCCTGAAAATGAGGCTGAGGGAAGGAAGTGATGAGGACCAGTGGTCTCGGACTCGGCAGGCAGCTCATGGCACCATTCCCCATCCCAGGAATCCCTGAAATTATCACAGCTTTTGGCTGTTTCCCTGTTGGTTTAGTAAACCATTCAAGTCATTCATTATTAAACACCCACCCTTGGCCGGGCGCGGTGACTCACACCTGTAATCCCAGCACTTTAGGAGGCTGAGGTAGGGGGATCACCTGTGGTCAGGAGTTCAAGACCAGCCTGACCAATATGATGAAACTCCATCTCTACTAACAATGCAAAAATTATCCGGGCGTGTGCCTGTAGTCCCAGCTACTCAGGAGGCTGAGACAGGAGAATTGCTTGAACCAGGGAGGCAGAGGTTGTAGTGAGCCGAGATGTAGAGCATACGGGTATATGTAAGACACAGAGCCTCACCCCCATGGAGCTTCTGGCTGTAACATCGTGAGGCAGAAATCTAGAGTGGGGAGACTTCCTGTGGAGCGGGATGGATGCACAGGGGAGGTGGCATTTGTAATGGGACCTACTGAGATGACATGTTAACAATGGTTGAGACTCTTGGGTTATAGACTTGGTTGTAGGTCAGACACATCGGGCCTGTGTGTGAGGGCCATGACAGATCATTCTGAAAAAGTGAGGAAGGGGAGACAGTGATTTCTAATGATTTCTAACCTATCCGGAGCTGGGACACAGTATCCTTTTATGCCTGACTTTATAAAATTGTGACTCATGTCTAAACTGATTATGCATCGCATATTTGTTTTATACTTAAAATGATTAAAATTCATGATCTTTCAAGAGTTTCTTAAGATTCCTTAAGAAAACTGGCCTTCCTAAAGGCAAATGCCTCAGGGTCCCTGCCAAGGGGCGCTGCTGCTTTGAAGGCTCACAAAGTTCTAGTTGCCTTTTAACCGTGTCTTTTGTTTTGCTCTCAGTTTTTCATATTTCCCTTAAAAATGCAGCCTTAGCCCAGTCAATTTTTGTGTTCCCAGATATAGACGGGAGGTGTTGCAAACATGCTCAACTGCCTAATCACCCTGTTGTGAAAGCTTTCCCAGTCCCCATTTTCCTCCTGCATTTGGGGAATTTTTATTTTCCTGTTATTGTTATGTCCTTTGCTAACATGACCTTCCTGAACTTGCCTCCCCAGAGCGATGCCATCTGGTTTTTAAAATAATAATCCACTTTGGGATCTGATCAGATCATGCTTTTGACATTTTTCCCATTTTTCCGTCAAGCTCACATGGAGGTCTCTTCCCAAGGAACAAATACTTAATGACCAATTTAGAAACATCTTTTTCTCTGAGCTGTTTTCCTTATTCATTGACTTTTGGTCCTCATCATTTTTTTCCTGAAATTAAAAACAAAGGGAAAAGTTTAGTTTTCATCATTATTTGCTCTCCTGGCATTTTTCCTTGGACAAGTGCCCATCTCATTCCTGTTTCTTAGCTCCTGTTTGATGGATTTACCATATTGGATGTGATGTTTCCTGAAGAATAGCTTCTGTCCGGAGCAACGTTGGTCACTAATATAAGAGCAGACACAGCCTGGACACTTTGCTAACATGGATACTCCTTCTTCCTGATTCTTTATCATCCTGCCAAAGACATACATCCGAATGGAGGCTAGACAGTTTATAGGACACTTTCATATTGCTTATCTCATTTCATTTCACGATAGCCCTGAGGTAAACTGAATAAAGATCAGAATTCTTCCTTCACAAGTGGAGAAACTGTGGATCAGAATAATCAGCTGATTTATTTAAGGTCACATAGATAGTCCACATAGCTATGTGTGTGTGTGTGTGTGTGTGTGTGTGTGTGTGTGTGTGTGTATAAACAAAAACTATATATATATATCTAAACATATACACACATATATACTATATATGACTATACATACACACACACACACATATATATATATATATATGGAGAGAGAGAGAGAGAGTCACCCTAAAATGAGCTACAGCGTGATCAACTCCCCAAAACAAAGAGTTTATTCAGGAATAGCAAGGGATTGTAATTCGGGATATGTGTGCTATATGGCAAACCCCTGGTGCATCTGAGGAGTTTGAGCAAGGGGAAACTTTTAAAGGCAAAAAGGAGAAGTCCACGTAAACTGTTTGGAAACAAATATCATAGGTTATAGGGACTTATTGCAGGTAGTGGCGTTTGTTCGTTGGTGGTACTGGCTATGGCTACAAAAGGGTCTTCATAGAAGTGGCTTAACAGGAAAGTTCAGTTGGAAAAGTCTTGTCACAGTTCCTGTTATAGGGTATATGTGTGTGAGGGCCCTTTCCTCTTGGCCTCGTGACTCTATTTTGTTAGGATTTGATATAAGCGACTCCATTTTGGTACTGACAATTTTCCCAGTAACTATATATATAGCTGATCATATAGCTGAAATACAGCCTTCTAATGCCATCTAATTTCTAAATTTTATGCTGTTTATTCTTGAGGAAAGCCCTCAAGAATGAACTTTAGGCCAGGCATGGTGGTTCATGCCAGTAATCCTACCACTTTGGGAGGTCAAGGCAGGCGGATCACCTGGGGTCTGGAGTTTGAGAGCAGCCTGGCCAACATGGCAAAAACCCCGTCTCTACTGAAAATACAAAAATTAGCCAGACATGGTGGCGGGTGTCTGTAATCCCAGCTACTCAGGAGGCTGAGGCAGGAGAATCACTTGAACCCAGGAGGCCGAGGTTGAAGTGAGCTGAGATTGCACCACTGCACTCCAGCCTGGGCGACAGAATGAGACTCTGTCTCAAAAAAAAAACAAAAACAAAAACAAAAAACAAACAAAAAAAAACTTTATGGAGGCTCTTCAGATATTTTTCTTTCACCCAATCTATTGACTAACAACTTGAGGACTAGATTTGCCCAAACATATGTAGGACATCTGCTTCGGACTTGCCCTGTGGTGTGGGATTATGTGTCCTATGCTGTACAGGGCCAGAGTGGAAACTATGAGCAGCTGTGGGGAGACCCAGCGCTGGTCGAGTCTTGGGCCAACCTGAGGGCAGCTACAGACTCGTTCTGAGTCTTTGCAAAGGCTGCCGGCAGTAATCTCCTTTAGGTGCAGCACAGAGCTTCTCCCATCTTACTTCCAAGGTACAGAGTTTCTTGAGGGAAATGTTTCAAGTTTCTTTAGGGAAATGGGAAAGAGTGTGACGGTGAAGGGGGGTTTAGTCCATTCTTGCATTACTATAAATAAATGCCTGAGGCTGGATAATTTATAAAGAAAAGAGGTTTAATTGGCTTACAGTTCTGTAGGCTGTACAGGAAGCATAGCACCAGCATCTGTTTCTGGGGAGGCCTCAGGAGGCTTACACTCATGGCAGAAGGCAAAGAGGGAGCAGGAATCTCACATGGCAGGAGCAGGAGTGAGAAAGAGAGTGGGGTGGGGGGAGGTGCCACACACTTTTAAATTATCAGATCATGTGAGAACTCACTATCCCTAGGATAGCACCAAGCCATGAGGGATCCACACCCATGACCCAAACACCTCCTTGTGTAGTATAGTAAGTATTCTCCAAAACCAAAACAGAAACTGGCCTTTCAAAAAAGGTCAAGTCCACTATTCTCCCTGTCTCTTAGGAGCTGCAAAGTCTCACTCAGCATAGTTCTTGTTGACAAGAAAATCCATACTCTATAAAATATTTGAAGAGATTTATTCGAGCCAAATGTGAGTACCATGACCCATGACCCAGCCTCAAGAAGTCCTGAGAACATGTGCCCAAGGTGGTTGGGTAACAGCTTGGTTTTATACATTTTAGGGAGATATAAGACATCAATCAATACAAGTGAGGTACACACTAGGTTGGCCCAGACCCAAGGGAGTAAGGGCTTTCAGGTCATAGGTGGAATTAAAAGATTTCCTGATTGGCAATTAGTTAAAAGAGTTAAGCTTTCCCTAAAGTTGAAGTCAGCAGAAGGAAATACTTGGGATTAAGATAAGAGGGGTTGTGGAAGCCAAGGTTCTTGTTATGGATGAAGCCTCCAGGTAGCAGGCTTTAGAAAGAATAGATGATAAATGTCTCTTTTCAGACCTTAAATGGTGCCAGATTTAGTTAATCTCTTTGGGATTGGGAGGACCTGGAAGGGGAAATACCTAGTTACATTAATTGAGATTTTTTACAGATGCAAATAGTCATTCCAAAATATGGCAAAGAAACATATTTTGGGGTAAAATATTTTGATTTCCTTCTTTATCTGTCATGTGATGCTATACTAGAGTCAGGTTGGATTTTGGTATCTTATTGCTAAAGAGTTCATTTGGTAGGTCTTCAGATCTGTGTTTTAATGTTAATGTTTGTCAGTTGTGTCTAAATTCTAAAGGGAGGAGGGTATAATAAAGCATGTCTGACTCCTCCTTCTGGTGGTCTTAGTTCAGGTTAGTTTTTCAGGTTTCTTTGGAATCCCCGTGGTCCCATTCAGCCAGTTGGAGGGCTTAGAATTTTATTTTTGGTTTACAGAATGTTTCTCAGCATCAACTCCATTCTCCACTTCACCAATATCTAGCTGCTGACTTCAGCTGTAGTCCCTGATGGCCACCCCAGCCCTGAGCCTACCTCCCGCATGTGACCTTTCAGCTCATTTCCTCCGTTAACTGACCCAGCTTCTGTGTTTCCCAAACCCCTTCTTAGAAGAGCGCTTATTGGCTGAGCTCCTTCTTTCAAGTGACCATACCAGCAGGAAGTTGTCCAGTAGGCAACTGAAGCACTGCCCTGGGACAGAAACTCAACTTTGATGCGTGAAATTATGTTTTATGGAGAGGGATGAGGGCCTATTTAGAGCAGAAAGATCTGTAGGCAAAGAAGAATCCCTTAGAAGGAGATGTGGGTAGGCAAAGGATCATCATCAACTGTAGTTCAGTGCCTAAAAGTAATCTCTTTCTCACTGTGTTTAGGCAGTATGTTTCTTACCATGGAGGTAAAAAGTGTGGGACATTCAATAACATGCTTGGGCCTTCTGTGTGCCTGACACTGTGCTAGGCATGGAAAAGATATTTCCAGGGTTGTCGGTAAAGGTTGTGGGGTGAAAAGAGATAAAGGGAAGATGGAGACAACTTCCTAATGACTTGGGCTTCCCTTCTCACTCACATATAGGAAAAATAATAGTGTACATGGTGGCCACATAGCAACAGCATAGGTAAAATAGGCTTTTATGTTTTTTTTTTTTTTTCTAGGGCTCTCCTTACCATTTACACTTTTTTTTTTTTTTGAGACGGAGTCTTGCTCTGTCGCCCAGGCTGGAGTGCAGTGGCCGGATCTCAGCTCACTGCAAGCTCCGCCTCCCGGGTTCATGCCATTCTCCTGCCTCAGCCTCCTGAGTAGCTGGGACTATAGGCACCCGCCATCTCGCCCAGCTAGTTTTTTTGTATTTTTTAGTAGAGATGGGGTTTCACCATGTTAGCCAGGATGGTCTTGATCTCCTGACCTCGTGATCCGCCCATCTCGGCCTCCCAAAGTGCTGGGATTACAGGCTTGAGCCACCACGCCTGGCCCGTTTACACTTTTCTATGAGAAAATGCTTCTCATGGCTTGCATCAAAAAAGAAAAATATACTTTTTTCTTAAATGCACTCAAAGACTGTATTTGTGGGGGTGAATGGGAGAAGAAAAGATGAACAGGTGTTCCGTTTGGGCAGGTGTTAGAGCCTGGAGCCTTAATTGCGCAGGTCATGCGTGAATATACATTTTTTCTTTTTCTTTTCTTTTTTTTTTGAGACGGAGTTTCACTCTTGTTGCCCAGGCTGGAGTGCAATGGTGTGATTTCGGCTCACTGCAACCTCTGCCTCCCAGATTCAAGTGATTCTCCTGCCTCAGCCTCCCAAGAAGCTGGGATTATAAGCATGCACCACTATGTCCAGCTAATTTTGTATTTTTAGTACAGATGGGGTTTCTCCATGTTGGCCAGGCTGGCTTTGAACCCCTGACCTCGGGTAATCCACCAGCCCCGGCCTTCCAAAGTGCTGGGATTACAGGTATGAGTCACCATGCCCAGCCGTAAATTTTTTCAATCAATACATATTAAAAGTGCCGTGTTGAAGAGTAACGTGTTGGAAAGTGTCCCTAGCCAGAAATGTGGACTGGCTTGGGGGGTGTGAAGATGTACTGCAACCTCTGCCTCCCAGGCAAAACCTTTTGGCTTTTGGGAAAGTTCACAAATAGATAAAATACTGCTTTACCTCATTGAATAGTTCCTTGTTCCTAAAACGTATGTTCACACGTGAAGACACATGAAATATCTATCATTCTTTCAACCACCCAACTAGATGGTTCATATTTTCTCCATGTTACTGTTAAGGAAATTCAGTTTCTACATCTCAAAGAAAAACGTTGGTAACTATAGGAGCTGGGTATGAACGCAACTTTTCCCCAGGGCCTGGGCTCTCTGAGCGACTGGTTAGTTCTTCTGATTTGACTGAAGTTAAGTAAACTTACCAGTAGATAATACTTCATTGTGGCAAGTATTATTAAAGGGAGGGATTTCATGACTGGAACATTTTCATCTATTCATTTCCTTTCTAAGTTCTTCAATTCCACAGAGAACAGAAAATCTCTTCCCTGCAGATCAGTTAAATCCATGTAACAGATTTCAGTAAGCATGACTCAAAGGGTTTTTAATTAAGAAAGCATTACAATATAATTTGTTTTTGAAGATGGAACTGTGATCTCCCACTAGCAAAATTAAATGATGAGAGACAGCCAAGGAGGCAATCACACACAGTCACTCTAAGTCAGCTATTTGGCTTTACGTGAGAACAGTGTGTCCTTTAAAAAATCCAGTTCGGGTAGGTTAGATCCAATTCTCAGGCTGGGGAGGGGATTATCTCAACAGAAAGAGCTATCTTCTCTGTGGCTCTTTGGTCTATGTAAAAGTGAAATAACATCCGATGTGGAAAATCAGGAGACGTCTTCATGTCAGTGGCCTCTGAGCATCCTCCTGGGAACTGTGTGCATTGCAGATTATCTGTGGTTATAGTTCCGGTCCAGCTAGCTCCCTACCGAGCTCCTCGTCTTGCAGAATCTAGCCAGCCTATGCTCAGGAAATTCAGAATGATTTTTGCTATTAGCACCAGCAAGACTGAATTGAAAAGGTAAATCTGCTAAAAACAAAAACAAACAAATAAACAAAGAACATAATGTGACCAAGTCACCTAACAGGACCCAAGTTAAATATAACTTTGGATTAAAATCTTAAAAATAGTTTATATGCTTTTCTCTGCAACATTTAGTGTTGATTCTGCACTCTTTTAGGAATCTGCCTCCTGGGTTCAAGTGATTCTCCTGCCTCAGCCTCCCAAGTAGCTGGGACTACAGGCATGGGCCACCACACCTGGCTAATTTTTGTATTTTTAATAGAGGTGGGTTGTTACCATGTTGGCCAGGCTGGTCTCGAACTCCTGACCTCAGGTGATCTGCCCACCTTGCCCTCCCAAAGTGCTGGGAGATCCTGGGCATGAGCCACCACGCCCGGCACAAAGTTGTTTTTTTAATAACTTATTTTTTTCAGTGAAGTCAAAGGCTTCAACACACACTCCCTCTTTGTTCTTAAAGGCGGCGACAGACACCTCTCAACTTGCTCTCAAATCATTTTTCATGCATCAGTCTTATCACCTCAACAAGATTGCAAGTTGCAATGAACTTTATATTTTTGGTGATAATTATTTCTTACTGTGCATTGCATTGTGCTGTATACTTTATGTGCATTATGCGTTTTAACCTCACTGCAGTCCTGCAAGGCAGATGTTTTTATCTCTAGCTTATTGGTGAGAAAGCTGAAGTTCAGAGATGATAAGAAATTTGCCTAAGGTCACACACCTAGAAAGTTGCAGAGCCAAGATTTGAACAGATGACACCCTGGCTCATAACCTCATGCGCTTCTTCTAGGCCACATGCTTTCCTTGCTCCTACACCTTGGTCAGGTGAATATTACTGACTCCTTAGTCATTGACGTTGGCTATGTGTATGTGGCCAAAGCCGAAGTGGAGGATATGACCAGAGAAAAATAAATTGAAGGAGAAAAAGAAATAAAAGGTAATATCGAAGGGATATTATTTATTTTAGGTGGAAAAAACTTAAGGTGTTTATATGCTAGAGGGAAAGAGCCAACAGAGCAGAAAAGGCACAAGTTATGACGCTAATAATAGCTGACATTTATTAGGCACATCCATGTGCCAGGAGCCACGCTGAGCACTTTACCAGGATTGCTTCACTAATCTTTCATAACACTCTTATAAAGTAGGTACTATTATTATCATAATATTTTACAGAGGAAAAAGTGACACTTTATCCAAGCTCACACAATGGGTGGTAATTTAAAAACAGGGCGTCTGAACTGCTGTGCCTAGGAATGAAGAGGTAGACAGACGCCTATTCTGGTGTGGAAGCTAAGCTTCTGTGTCACCAGCACCCAGTAAATATAGTACCCAAGTGCTTTATTGACATTAGTTAATCATGTTTATAGTATCCTTTCGGGTAAGTCTGTATACATCCCCTTTTTACAAGTAAGAAAACCAAGATTCAGGGGCTAGTGACTTGCTCCAAGTCTTTTTCATGTTTAACATGAATTACAATATATGTGGGGGTCTGTATCCTGAAAACATTATCAACCTGTGTTTCCAACACTTCTCATCTAGTGAATTGGAATGAAAATTCCTAGCTCAGGAAAGTAATGCACTTGGAAGCAGTCACTTGGGATATCTGACTCTTCTAAAGGTGTCTGATCATCTAAATGATACAGGCGTGGTACTGTTTTACAACACATCTCTCTGAATAAGACAACTAAATCTTTGTATTTAAAAAAAAATTATGCACAGAATATTTTGGTTTAATTATATACATTTTAAAAAATAATCACAGCATTATACAATTGAAAATAATGTTGAAAGAGTATAGGAAATGTAATATAAACTCTAGATGAATGAGAAGCTTGGAGAGAAAAAAAACAGATCACAAGTAGAAAGACAACATTTAAAAAGAACTTTTTTAAAAAAAATTTATAGAGATGGAGTTTCACTCTGTTGCCTAGGCTAGTCTCAAATTCCTGGGCTTAAGTGACCCTCCTGCCTCAGCCTCCTAAAGTGCTGGGATTATTGGTGTGAGCCACCGTGCCTGGCCAGTCAGCCTGCTATTTATTTTATTTTATTTTATTTCATTTCATTTCATTTCATTTCATTTTTTGAGACAGAGTCTGGCTCTGTCCCCCAGGCTGGAGTGCAGTGGCGCAATCTCGGCTCACTGCAACCTCTGCCTCCCGTGTTGAGCCATTCCCCTGCTTCAGCTTCTTGAGTAGCTGAACTCAAGTAGCTGAACTTGAGGGACTGCAGGCGCCCGCCACCACACCTGACTAATTTTTTTGTATTTTTAGTAGCGACGAGGTTTCACTGTGTTAGCCAGGATGGTCTCGATCGATCCTGACCACTTTGGCCTCCCAAAGTGCTAGGATTACAGGCGTGAGCCACTGTGCCCGGCCTAATTTTATATTTAATTGTTCAGCAATACATTGGTTCCCATTTTATAAAGCACCGTCCTGTATATACCTCATTTGCCTTCACAATAATTGGTATATTAGCTCTAATATCTTTAATCTACAAGTAACAGAAAACCTGGTTTAAACAGATGGAGGTTGTTTTCCTCATTCAAAAGAGGCCTGGAGGTGGCATTCTGGGACTGGTGCGGGAGGACCAACAGTGTCTTCAAGGATCCAGGCCTCTTAGACCTTCCACGTCACCATTCTTACCATGTTAGCCACTTACACTCATGAATGTCACCTGGCTGTGGGACAGCTGCTCCAGTTGTTACACTTGTGTTCACAACTGGAAGGAGGAGGAAGGGAAGGAGCAGGCACCAGGGCATCTTTGCTTTTATTAAAAGGCAAAAGCTTTCCCAACAGACTTTGTTTTCTAAATTTTTTTTTTTTTTTTTTTTTTTTTTTTAGGGACAGGGCTTCACTCTGTCACCCAGGCAGGTGTGGAGTGGTGTGATCATAGCTCACTGCAGCCTCGAACTCCTGAGCTCAAGTGATCCTCCCACCTCAGCCTCCTGAGAAGCTGGGACTTTAGAAACATGCCACCATGCCCAGCTAAATTTAAAAAAAAATTTTTTTTTTGGTACACATGGGTCTTGTTATATCGCCAAGGCTGATCTCAAACTACTGGACTCACGCAATCCTCCTGCCTTGGCTTCCCAAAGTGCTGGGATTACAGGCGTGAGCCACCACACCTGGCCCTCTCAACAGACTTTTCATTGGCCAGAACTGTGTCACCTGGCCATCCTTACTACAAAGGAGAATGATAAAGCAATTATTTAGCGTTTACGGCCTGTCTCTAGTGGAGGTAGGCAAGAGAGAAGCTCACCAATTTACAGATGAGGAAGCTAATGTGCTTTCTCATTACTCAGCACAAACCCAAGTCCCATGACTCCAGCACCTATGTTATTTCACTATACTACTCAGCCTTTCTAAATTCTGCCACAGGAAAGTATAAGTCAAAAAGAGGACAACTCTCAAAAATATGTAGTAATGGGGGCTGGGTGCGGTGGTTCATGCACCTGTAGTTCCAGCTACATGGGAGGCTGAGGCAGGAGGATCATTTGAGCCCAGGTGTTCAAGTTCGATGCTGTAGTGAGCTATGACCCGGCCACTGCACTCTAACTCAGGTTACAGAGTAAGACCCTGTCTCTGAAAAAAAAAAAAAAAAAAGTATAGCAATGGGATATATTATATTAAGAAATAGATTACTTTTTAAATTAATAATTTTAATATATGATACCTCTCGTTTAACAAAAATCATGATTCCATTTTTATAGATTAAATAGCAACTAAGCTTTAAAGAGATTAATTGAAGCATTATTATTGCAAAACATTGCAAGGAAACCCACAGGTGTTTGTTTGTTTGCTTGAGACGGAGTCTCACTCTGTCGCCTAGGCTGGAGTGCAGTGGTGGGATCGCGGCTCCTTGCAGCCTCGACATCCTGAGCTTAAGTGATCCTCCCACTTTAGCCTCCCAAGTAGTTGGGACTACAGGTATGTGCCACCATGCCCGGCTGATTTTGTTTTTCAAATTTTTAGTAGGATCAAGGTCTCTCTATGTTGCCCAGGCTGGTCTTGAACTCCTCAGCTGAAGCAATCCTTCCACCTTTGCTTCCCATAGTGCTGGGATTACAGATGTGACCCACTGCACCCAGCAACCCCCAGTTTTCAACAACAGGGCATTGGTTGAAGAAACTGCAGCATATCTATACCCTATGAAATAAATAGTCAGACGTAAAATTTCAGAATAATATTGTTATTTACAATATTTTGTTAAATGAAATAAGTAAATCATAAAACTTGATATACAATGTCACCCTATACTTTTAAATATATATTATCTATATAAAAGCTAGATTTAAATATAGCAAAATGTTCATAGTGATTATATTTAGGTAATGAGAATATATGATATTTTGGCTTCCATCTTTGTATTTTTTGTAATATAATTTTTAGGAGTCAGGTTTATTGAAGGATTATTTACATCTAAAACTCACCCATTTTAGGTGTATGTGTTTTGACCAATATCTACAATAATGTATCCACTACCATAATCAAAATACAGAATATTCCTTTGCCCCTAAAAGTTCCTTTGTGCCTTTTTGTAGCCAATTCCCTCCCCCTAGTTACCGGCCCTTGGCAACCACTGATCTTATTTTAGTCTTGACAGTTTTGCCTTTTCTTTAATGTCATATAAATAAAAACATATATAGACTGTAGCCTTTTGTTGCTGGCTTATGTCAATTGGCATGAGTGCTTTTGAGAGTCAGCCATGTTGTTGCACTTACAAGTAGTTCGTTTCTTTGCATTAATAAGCCATACTTCACAGCATAGAGGTACCATAATGTGTTTTCATCGGTTAGTGGACATTGGGTTGTCTTCAATTTTGGACTAATTATATCAACTTGCTAGTGCTGCCCTAACTAAGTACCACTCACTGGGTAGCTTAAACAACAGAAATATACTGTTCGACAGTTCTAAAGGCTACAAATCGAAAATCAAGGTTCCAGCAAGATTTGTTCCTGTTTTTTTTTTTTTTTTTGGTAGAATCTTTTTTATTCAGAAAAAAAATTCCCCCAAAAAAGTTTTCCAACCACACACAGAAGGGGTATGGGTAGGGGGACGTGTCTGGGCATCAGCCCTGTCCCCCAGCCCATGTGGTTTTGGCAGCAATAAGGGGTGTGGGATAATGGTCCCCCAAATAAAATGGTGTATGGGTAGAGAAGGGGGATGCAAAGCTGTAGGGGGCGGTAAAGGGCAAGAGAGGGACGAAGGCAGTACTGGGAACGCCAAAAGTGGGAGGTCATTTCATAACATTTCTTGTTGATCAAACCACCGTGGACACTTTCTTTGCCCATCAGCAGGACTAGCGTCAGTCTTGGTGACAGTGACATTGAAAGTGGGGGCTCCACCGGTACTCTTGGTATACTAAGATCCATGCAAAATTCCCCATCCTGCAGCAGTGAGTCCCGGATCACTGAACATTTCTGGCCCCCAAGCGTCAGCCCATTCACAAAAACACTTGACCGGTCTTTGCCAGCTAGGACACCAGCCTCAGCTGGCGTGATGCTAGCGAAGGTTTTCCAGGAGATGGCGGCCCAGATGGAGGGCGAGTCCTTGTAGCCCATGATGGCCGCGTCCTGACAGACGGAAGGGACTTCTGCCATGAGGTTGTCGATGTAGGCGTCCACCCGTCCATGGCGCTGCTGTTGGGGCCGCGGGCTGCGCTTGGGCTGCCTTCCCTGGCGGGCAGCGGGAGGTGGAGGTGGAGAGCTGGGGGCACGCGCTGCAGTCCAGACCCTGGCTCCGCTCGCTGTGCAGCAGCCTTCGTACCACCCCCGGTTTGTTCCTTCCCTGGGTCATGAGGGAAGAAGGATCTTTTCCCGTTCTCTCTCTCTCTGGCTATCTTTATGTTTACATGGCATGCTCCCTGTATCTGTGCCTGTGTTCACGTTTCTCCTTTTAAAAAGACTCCAGTCATACTGGATTAAAAGCCCACTCTACTCCAGTATGATTTCATGTTAATTAATTATATCTGTAACCACCCTATTTCCAAATAAGGTCACATTCTGAGGTACTGGGGTTAGGACTTCATCATATTAAGTGAGGAACAGGTGGTAATTCAACCCATAACAAATAGTAAAGCTGCTATAAGCATTTGTGTATAAGTCTTTGTGTAGTCATATATTTTCATTTCTCTTGGGTAAATACGTAGGAATAGAATTGCTGGATCATAGGGTAATTGTATGTTTAACTTTATAAGAAACTGCCAAACTGTTTTCCAGGATGGCTGTACTATTTCATATTCCTACCAGCGGTGTATAAGAGTTCCTGTGGCTCCACATCCTTGTCAACATTTGGTATTGTCAGGTTTTTAAAAATTGTAGTCATTCTGACAAGTGTGTGGTAGTATCTCCTTGTGGCTTTAATTTCACATCCCTAAAGACTAATGATGTTATTTATCATCCGTATATTTTCACTGACAAAGTGAAACTTTGAACAAAGTGAAATGGTACACATCTTTTGCCCATTTTCAAAATTAGATTACTTTTTTTTAGTGAGTCATGAGACTCACTACATATATATGTCTTATATATATTATATATTCTAGATACGAGTCCTTTGGCAAACATGAGATTTGTAAATATTTTCATTCAGTCTGTAGCTTGTCTTTTCATTTTCTTTTTTTCCCCTGAGAAAAATAGTCTTTTCATTTTCTTAAGAATGTCTTGAAAAGCAGAAAATTTTAATTTTGATAAAGTCCATTTTATCTTCTTTTAAAATGTTTGTTTATGCTTTTTATGCTTAGTGATAAAGTCCATTTTATCTTCTTTTAAAATTTTTGTTCATGCTTTTTGTGTCTTATCTAAGAAATTTGCCTAAGTCAACATCACAGAGATTTTTCTCCTGTCTTCTTCTAAAAATTTTATGATTTTATGTTTCACATTTAGACCTATGGTTCATTTTGTGTTAAGTTTTGTATGTGGTATGGAGTATTTTTTCTTAAAATTTCAACAATATAACATTTTTGGTTCTGGAAAGATGACATAATGTTATTTATTATCTGTATCTTTCCTTTTGTAAAGTATACACATCTTTTGTACTTGTAGCACCAGATATACTAGATAAAATAAAACAAAAACTACTTTTAATACAAAGCTTGGTTTATAAGAAAAACCAGGAAATTTCCTGTGCAAAAAATGAGAAGGGATCTGAAAGCAGTGTGCTGAGTATATGGATCAATACAGGTAGCTGCCTGTATTTTTTCATGCGGGTAAGGATCAGGGTATAAAGTTTCTACTGACCTAGGGACTTGGGGTAAACAACCATGTGAGCACAGGAGAGGAGTCTCGGGTTTACTTACAGTTGCCTATTGTGGCTGAGACGCTATATAAAGTAGGAATCCCTGAGGGGGTGTGCTTTCAGTGAGAGAAAGGCAAAAGGAAAACAATCATTTACCTACTTAAGAAAATGAAAAGTAAGCTTGAGTCACTTCTGAGAAGTCTCTTGAAAAACTGAAACTGCCTTGTACCTTGCACAGATTTGATGATTGAGTTGATAACGCCTGAGGGGTCCAGAAACCTCCATTGTTTAAAAGAAATAATCGTTTAAAAATTGATACCTGGCCCAGGCATGGTGGCTCATGCCTGTAATCCCAGCTTGGGATCCCAGTTTGGGAGGCTAAGGCGAGTGGATCACCTGAGGTCAGGAGTTTGAGACCAGCCTGGCCAACATGGTGCAACCCCATCTCTACTAAAAATACAAAATTAGCTGGGTGTGGTGGCAGATGCCTGTAGTCCCAGCTAGTCAGGAGGCTGAGACAGGAGAATCACTTGAAACTGGGAGGCAGAAACTGCATTGAGCCAAGATTCGCACCACTGCATTCCAGCCTGGGCCAGACAGAGTGAGACTCTCTCTCTCAAAAAAAAAAAAAAAAAAATTGATACCTGATACCTGATAATTCCCTCTGAATGCTTGGCACAATTCATGTAAAACAGGAGAGCAATTTCTACTGAGATTCCCACAGGAAAAAAATACCCCTATTAAAGATAAGTTACTGATAAAAATGTATAAAACAAGGCAGAACCCATTAGGCACACCATAGATGTCTTCTTAACTTGTGTGTTGCACGCAGCAAGGGCACATGGAGGATGATGAGAACAGAGCCCCTACAGTGTATATATGTTGTGGTGGCCCCAGAAACCGTTTACCATCAGCAAGAACCAGCAGGCATTGCAACAGGGGGATTAGAGCCCAAGAACTTCATAATATTGCCACAACAATAATATCAAAGAGAACTCAAAACAGACATTTAAAAATAATTGAAGACTTGACATAAATACTTAAAATCCTAAGAAAATAATATGACATTATAAAAATAAAAGAACAAGCAGATTTGAAATTTTGGAAAAAGATAATATATGTTGTCAAGATGGCACCACAGAGAGCTAAAGAGAGAAAATATGACAGAAAAGAAGGTGCTCGGGGGATGATTGACATGCTCTTTTAAGATGTGGCTCTTTAGCAGTTTTTTTCGATAGAAAGAGACTATTACAGGGCAAGAAGTTCTTTAGCTTTCTCCATTTTCTGAGCTGAAAAAGAAAATTGCACAAAGAAAAATCTTAAGGGATCTGGACTTTAGATATTATATATCACGATAAAACCCCAAGAAACGGTCTTTTATTAGAGAATTAGAATTAATAGCAAGGTGACAAACTGCAGAATATAGTTGTTATTAAGGCAGACACGGTTGGAACAGACAGAACTGTTTAGGCATCTGATAAACTCCAAGTGGAAGAAGTTTTTAAACATCTTTATGGAAAAATGGGAGAAATAAGAATTAAATGGTGATACTTAATGCTTCAGTTTCATGGAAAAAGAGAGCCTAGATTGTATCTGGGGTTTCTTTAAGTCTTTCTAAAATTATTTATTTATATTAAGCAAAGTAGTTGTGGGGAAAGTTACATTCATATTTACACTTTTCATTGTTAGATCATACTTTGGATTATTTCAATCACATCTGGAGTATGTTTATAATTGGGGGCTGTTGCCAAATGCAGGGATCCAATATTTACTTGGTAATATCATCTACAATCACAAGCAGAACGCCAAGAAGGAAATCATCAGTCTCTTCAGAGCTGACATATACTTCCAATTAATACAGTACAGCAAGTATCTTATCAAAATTTCCTTTCAAATATAATATGAACTACTGGTGAATGGACAAAAGTAGGAAGCACTAAAGACTAGAGCGAGGACGAAGGCCTTCAGCAAGAGACAACGTGCTTACAAAAACAGGCCTGGACTGCTTTAGAAAGTCATCACCAATGGTCTTCAGCCTTCCTTATAATAAAATAAGGAAGGAAGAAATCACTTCAAATTTTAAAAGTAGATTAGTTAGAATTTTAGCTGCACACTTCTGGGAAAGTGATTTTCTCTCCTTCTAACGTCTCCCATTAAGTAGGGTATACTGTTCAGAATTCAAAACCTGCTGGCCAAGTTTCCAGGGTAAACAAGACTTTGTGGCTCTAGAATGAGCCCTGTTTTGAAAGCTGAATGATTTTTTGGGAGAAGAGAGAGGAAGAAGAGTTCTTCAATAAAAGGAATATGGACTTTAAAAATAAACAATGAAGTCTGAAATGCCTGAAGTTTGTTCCTGGCACCAGGATGTCTCCAGGCAACTTTAGGCACATACAATACTGAGCCAACTTGGCTGAGCCCAGAGCAGGCGGTGGACCTGAAAACAGCTCGGTGTAAAAGCCATCAAGAACTGGGATTTGGGCTATGTTTACAGAGATTGATCTTAGGAGACAACATACGCTTTTTGGGAAAGCAGCATAACAAAATTTTGGGGACAACAAACTTTTTAGGAACGCTAGGAAACGATGGACACTACTTGAAGGAAAGACATAGTATGGGGAAATGCTCCATTGAATAAATTAGATAGAAGAATGTAAGGTTAAGTATCAGAAATGAAAGAAAACTAAGTAAATAGTTGGCTTTTCATTGTTGTTGGCTGATCTTTGTCTGAAATAGAGGATTTTAAACTTTTGTTTTAAATCTACCTTGACAATGCTGAAGAAACTCCTTGACTCAAGGAAGGTAAGATGGGAAATAAAAGTTTCACCTTACAGGATAATAAACAGGTTTAGTTTAAGGATAGCCAGCAAGATTGAGAGTTAAAGAGAAAAAGTTGCAAAACAATGATATTTTCCCAGTTTTCTTATGAAAGAAGCCATTGTTCACTGAGCTAGTAACATTTTTTTCGTTAAGAAAATTATGTTTTTATAAGGCTAACAGCCCTACTTTTTTGCTCTTCACTTTATGGAGATAAATGTGCTTTGATTTGTAGTTGTTTTATGTCTTTTTTTTTTTTTTTTTTTTTGGTTTGGAGACAGAGTTTCGTTCTTTTGCCCAGGCTGGAATGAAGTGGCGCGATCTCGGCTCACTGCAACCTCTGTCCCCCGGGTTCAAGCGATTCTCCTGCCTTAGCCTCCTGAGTAGCTGGGATTACAGGTGTAAGCTACCATGCCTAGCCAGTAGGCATGGTGGCAGCGCCTATAATCCCAGCACTTTGGGAGGCCGAGGTGGGCAGATCTCCTGAGGTCAGGAGTTCAAGACCAGCCTAGCCAACATGGTGAAACCCCGTCTCTACTAAAAATATAAAAATTAGCCGGGTATGATGGTGCATGCCTGTGATCCCAGCTACTTGGGAGGCTGAGGCAGCAGAATTGTTTGAACCTGGGAGGCAGAGGCTGCAGTGAGTTGAGATTGTGCCACTTCACCCTAGCCTGGGCAACAAAGTGAGACTTCGTCTCAAAAAAAAAAAAAAAAAAAGAAAGAAATGTAGTTATCATGACTGCAGCAAGGTGTGAAAATTGTTTTAAAAATTGTATAATTTGATGTAAAAGAGTTAATGGCAACCTAAGTTTTTCTTAGTGGTGCATTTTTTTCTAATCCCTATAAAAATTAGTTTATCGGCCGGGCGCGGTGGCTCAAGCCTGTAATCCCAGCACTTTGGGAGGCCGAGACGGGCGGATCACGAGGTCAGGAGATCGAGACCATCCTGGCTAACACGGTGAAACCCCGTCTCTACTAAAAACTACAAAAAACTAGCCGGGCGAGGTGGCGGGCGCCTGTAGTCCCAGCTACTCGGGAGGCTGAGGCAGGAGAATGGCGTAAACCTGGGAGGCGGAGCTTGCAGTGAGCCGAGATCCGGCCACTGCACTCCAGCCTGGGCGACAGAGAGAGACTCCGTCTCAAAAAAAAAAAAAAAAAAAAAAAAAAAAAAAAAAAAAAATTAGTTTATCTCAGGGTTTATCACCATTAGCACTCTTAACATTTTGGGCCAGATATTTCTTTGAAGTGGGGGGCTGTTCTGTGCATCGAAGGATGCTCAGGGCCTCCCCTAACTAGAGCATCCCCTCTAGCTATGAGAACCAAAAATGTCTCCAGATAGTGACAGATGTTCTCTAAAGGGCAAAATCATCTCCAGTTGTGAACCACTGGTTTATTTTAATAGTGTTAAGATATGCTACTTAAGATTCACTTTCTAATTACAGTAGCAGTACAGTAAGCTTGTTTAGTTAATATGCTCAACAATAGTGTGCTTGTGACAAAGTAATTGGAGTTGAGATAATCCATATAAAGAACCTAGACTGTGCCTGGCACCACTTCAGTACTTAAAAATACCAGTGATGATAATGATGGCTCTGAAGGCAATGGAAAGGGGGAAGGAAGGAGAGGAGGGACGGAGAAGAGGAGGAGAAAGGAAATGAGTGAGAGGATGAGCACAGGCATATGTTATACTCTCTCTGCTTGGAAATGTATAGAATCAGCTGATTCTGATTCTCACTTGGTACCAACTCAGAGCTGGTGAGCAGGGAGGAGGCAGAGGAGAGGGGAGCAGTCATGTGGGAGGTAAAAGAATTGGATGGGTTTGGCCAGGTGTGGTGGCTCACTCCTGTAATTCCAGTACTTTGGGAGGCCGAGGTGGGTGGATCACCTGAGGTCAGGAGTTCAGGACCAGCCTGGCCAACATGGTGAAACTCTGTCTCTACTAAAAATACAAAAATTAGCCAGCCGTGGTGGCGGGCGCCTGTAATCCCAGCTACTTGGGCGGCTGAGGCAGGAGAATTACTTGAACCTGGGAGGCGGAAGTTGCAGTGAGCCAAGATCATGCCACTGCACTCCAGCCTGGGTGACAGAGCAAGACTCTGTCTCAAAAAAAAAAAGAAAAAAAGGGATGGGTTTTTCATTCAAAATATTATTTTTTCTTGTTACAGTTATCTCTAGGGCTTAACTTCCTTACACACAGGGCATTTTCTGGTACAAATTAAGATCAACTTGGTTTTAGAAAAATACACACCCATCAGACAAGTAGGATTTATTTCCAGGGAAGATTAGAGAAAGTAGATGTTACATTACTTGATTCATTAAGGCATTAAACGTTTTCATATTACATTTGTATTTACTTAAGTTCACACTCATTTTGTGTATAGATTCCATAAATATTTAATGTGTGTGACACACTAATAAATGTTAATTGCATGCACTTCTATTAACTTTACTTCAGTGAATACCAGCAAGCATCTTGGGAGGAAGATGTCCTACCCATTTAAAGGGAGGATACGAGACTCAGAAAAGATAAGTGGTTGCCCAGGATAACTCTCAACTTATTCTGACACGTGAGCACAGGTCTTTCTTCCCTCAGGCCGTGGCCCTTTCTGCCACCACACAGCTGCTCTTCATGAACTCAATTGCGTACAACTGGATGCGGGCAAACCATGCTGCTCCTGAGAAATGGCAGATGGCTTATTTTCTTCCCCTCATACCTTTTTTCTCTTTGTTGTCTCTTTTCCTCCATCTCCCTCTTCCACTCCTTAGGCCTGTCAGCAACACCCTGTTCCTCGCTTATACTGCTAAAGGGAGCCAGAGTTAAAGACATTGTTGTGGATGGCGTTCTACTAGGGATCCGGCTGCTGCATTAAGAAGGACAACCATTAAGGTAGTTTGTTTGTTTGTTTTTGAGACACAGTTTTGCTCTTGTCACCCAGGCTGGAGTGCAATGGCACAATCTCAGCTCACTGCAACCTCCGCCTCCTGGGTTCAAGTGATTCTCCTGCCTCAGCCTCCTGAGTAACTGGGATTACAGGCACCCACAACCATGCCCAGCTAAATTTTGTATTTTTAAAGTAGAGACAGGGTTTCACCATATTGCTTAGGCTAGTCTTGAACTCCTGACCTCTGGTGATCCACCCGCGTTGGCCTCCCAAAATGCTGAGATTATAGGTGTGAGCCATCATGCCCAGCCAAATAGTTCTAATAGAGATTTCTTATTGGTTTTGTACCATTGCAGAAAGCAAGAAGAACCCTCAGGGGTGTCAATAGAAGCCTACTGTAGTACCTGCCTGATATTAGCCAGTGGGTATATGTGAGTACAGCTATACTAGTTTTGTTTGTTTGTTTGTTTAGATGGGGGTCTCGCTCTATTGCCCAGGCTAGAGTGCAGTGGTATGATCATGACTCACTGCAGCCTCAACCTCCTGTGCTCAAGTGATCCTCCTGCCTCAGGCTCCTGAGTAGCTGGGACTACAGGCGGGCTTTAGTGTCCGGCTAGTTATTTTTTGTACAGACAGGTCTCACTATGTTACCCAGGCTGGTCTTGAACTCCTAACTTCAAGTGATCCTACTGCCTCAGCTTCTCAGAATTCTGGGATAATAGGAGTGAGCCACCATGCCCGGTCAGCTGTACTAGTCTTAACTTATTTAACTACTTCTTTTTCTTTGGTAAACAGTTGCTTTCCTGAGCCCCTGAGTGCTCCTACCCTGAGCCCTGGGCCCAGTCCTCCCAATTCCTCATTGTACAGTACCAATTTTAAAGTATTTTGAGTATCACCCTGCTTTGGGCTAGTGCTTCGAATGCTTTTAGCTAATAACTAAGTTCTATAAAAAACATATTTCATTGAGCTTGCAGGTCACACTAAGGAGGGTAGACTATTAAGAGGACAAATTTGCCAATTAAAAGGGAGTATATGGCTAGTAAAAATGGGAAGAAATTTAAGAGAAGTGGGATGAAAATATAGCAGTAATCTGGCCAGGCGCGGTGGCTCAAACCTGTAATCCCAGCACTTTGGGAGGCCGAGACGGGCGGATCACGACGTTAGGAGATCGAGACCATCCTGGCTAACATGGTGAAACCCCGTCTCTACTAAAAAATACAAAAAACTAGCTGGGCGAGGTGGCGGGCGCCTGTAGTCCCAGCTACTCGGGAGGCTGAGGCAGGAGAATGGCGTAAACCCGGGAGGCGGAGCTTGCAGTGAGCTGAGATCCGGCCACTGCACTCCAGCCTGGGCGACAGAGTGAGACTCTGTCTCAAAAAAAAAAAAAAAAAAAAAAAAAGAAAATATAGCAGTAATCTCTCTGCACCTTGATGTTGATGTCATCACCATTCCTCAACTTTGATCTAAAGAGAAAGGTGAGAGGAATGAGGAAGAGGCCTGAAAGGGAAGGAGAGAGGGCCTGGCATGGTGTAGATGCACCAGAAATATTTGTAACTGAATAGATAATTGAATACATGACTGAATGACAGTAGAACTGCCACCACAGAATATTTGCTTCTGAGCACTGAATAAGATAATCCATCAATGCAACAAGTGTAAAGCACATGCCCTGTGTTAGGTTTGGGCTAGGATACAAAGTGGAATCAAGCATGGTCTTACCAAAGACTATTAATTAATTCAGAAGAAAAATATAAGGTTGAGAAATGAGAAATGTATGCAGCAAGGACTTGATGGGCCAGAGAAAGTTCTGGATTAAAAAGAAAAAGAAATTAACATGATACTGGTATTAGCAGAAGTAAAACCACCAAGTTTTATGAGATCCTTCTCCCACTCTACCCAACCTTGCTAAACTGACACTCAGTATGGGGCCCACCTTTTAAGACAATGTCGAGAATGTGAAAATGCTCCAAGAGAGTAGCCAGAAGCAGGGCTGACTTCATGGGCATACGACAAGCGCAGTCCCAGCAGGCCACTCTCAGAAGGGCACTGCACTTGGTGGTTAAAAGCTCTGTCATCTTGAAATTTTTAATATTTTATCTTTGAACTTGTGTGCTGTGAGTGAAGTCCAGTGGGACAATGGAGCACGCATGTGAGCAGAGGAGATACGGGCATGCTTGTTTCCCTCATGCCTTGCAATTCATTTGCACATAACATTCATGATTGCTACCCCACTCCCATGACACACAAGAAGTGTGTCTACTTGCTTGTGCTTACTTTGAGTCTTGCCCAACTCCTATGTATGTGGGTCCACCAGAATTCTGTGCTCATGTCTACACACCTCATATCAGCAGATGCTCATACTGGCATATGCTCCACATGTATCAACATGTGCCCAGACCAACACATCTACAACAGCAGAAGTGCTGATAGCACCAAGAGGCCATCCTTTCCATTAGAACCAGAACTTGTTTCCAATGCAGAAAGAAGGTAATGGTATTCAGAGAAATAAGAATGACCTAGCAACCCTATCATATACAGTTTTTTATTTTTTTAAGACGGAGTCTTGCTCTGTCACCCAGGCTTGAGTGCAGTGGCATGATCTCGGATCACTGCAACCTCTGCCTCTCGAGTTTAAGCGATTACAGGCATGTGCCACCATACCCAGCTAATTTTTGTATTTTTTAGTAGAAATGAGGTTTTGCCATGTTGGCCAGGCTGGTCTTGAACTCCTGGCCTCAGGTGATCCACCTACCTCGGCCTCCCAAAGTTCTGGGGTTATAGGCATGAGCCACTGAGTCCGGCCTCTATCATATACACTTTTACTTGCATTATTTCCTGTATGACCCAATCACTTATGTTAAAAATGTTGACATAGAAGGAAAGGGGAAATAGGTCCATCCCTAGTTGCCATATTATAAGGAATAAGTTATTTCTTTTTTTTTTTTTTTAGACAGAGTCTCTCTCTGTTGACCAGGCTGGAGTACAGTGGCATGATCTTGGCTCACTGCAACCTCTGCCTCCCAGGTTCAAGCAATTCTCCTGCCTCAGCCTCACGAGTAGCTGAGAGTACAGGCGTGCACCACCAGGACCAGCTAACTTTTGTATTTTTAGTAGAGATGGGGTTTTGCCATATTGGCCAGGCTGGTCTCAAACTCCTGACCTCAGGTGATCTACCTGCCTTGACCTCTCAAAGTGCTGGGATTACAGGTGGGAGACACTGCACCCAGCCAGGAATAAGTTCTTTCTTAATCATCAGTGATCCAAAGGTAGAGAGTGTTGGTAGAATGTGAACATATCAAGAAATTAAAAAAAAAAAAACCAGTTTTATGTAGTATTATCATCCTTGTTCTAATAAGAATGAAACAATTTATATTTATGAGCTGTAAAATGCAAACTGTGAAATTTTAGTGATTCCGCATATAAGATAAAAGCTCTTGTAATTTCTATTTAAAACTGGCATTGCATAAAATAAGATGAATGGTAAAATTCATTCTAATAATTAAATTTAAACTTTAAAATTTAGAATACTTCTATTACACTTAAAAAACATTATTTTTAAATGTGGTAAAATACATATAACATAAAATTTACTATCTTAACCATTTTTAAGTGTACAGTTTGGTGACATTAAGCACATTCACATTGTTGTGCAATGATCACCACGATCCAATTCTAGAATTTTTTAAACTAGCAAAACTGAAATTCTGTACCTATTATATACATATACATATGTGTGTGTGTGTGTGTGTGCGTGCGCGCACATATATATATATAGAGAGAGAGAGACGGAGTCTCGCTCTGTCGTCCAGGTTGGAGTGCAGTGACGCGATCTCCGCTCACTGCAAGCTCTGCCCCCTGGGTTCATGCCATTCTCCTGCCTCAGCCTCCTGAGTAGCTGGGACTACAGGAGCCTGCCACCATGTCTGGCTAATTTTTTTGTATTCTTAGTAGAGATGGGGTTTCACCATGTTTGCCAGGATGGTCTCGATCTCCTGACCTCGTGATCTGCCTGCCTCGGCCTCCAAAAGTGCTGGGATTACAGGCATGAGCCACCGCACCTGTCCATCTGTACCTAGTAAATATTAACTCCTCATTCTCTCCTCTCTCCAGCCCCTGCCAACCACCATTCTACTTTGACTACTGAATTTGATTACTCTAGATACCTCATAGAAGTGGAATCGTAAAATATTTGTCCTTTTGGGACTGACTGGCTTATTCTACTTTATATAATGTCCTCAAAATTCATCCGTCTTTTAGAAGTGTCAGAATTCCCTTCCTTTATTTAAAGCTGCATAATATTCCATTGTATGTACATTCCACATTTTGTTATCCATTCATCTGTCAGTGCACACTTGGTTGCTTCTACTCCTTGATTATTGTGAATGGTGCTGTCATGAACATGAGTATACCAGTATCTGTTTGAACCCCTGCTTTCAATTATTTTGGGTATATACCCAGAAGTGGAATTGCAGGATCATATGGTACTTCTATTTTTAGTTTTTTGAGGAACTGGCACAATGTTTTCCCTAAAGTCTATAACAATTTACCTTCCCAACAACAGTGTACAAGGGTTCCAATTTTCCCACATCCTCACCAATACTTATTTATTTATTTTTTTAATAGTATCCATTCTAGTAAGTGTGAGGTGGTATTTCTTTTTTTGTTTTTTGAGACAGTCCTACTTTGTCACCCAGGCTGGAGTGCAGTGGCGTGATCTTGGCTCACTGCAACCTCCGCCTCCCAGGTTCAAAAGATTCTGCTGCCTCAGCCTCATGAGTAGCTGGGACTACAGGCATGCACCCCTACATCTGGCTAATTTTGTATTTTTAGTACAGATGGGGTTTCACCATGTTGGCCAGGCTGGTCTCCATCTCCTGACCTCAAGTGATCCACCCGCCTCCGCCTCCCAAAGTGCTGGGATTACAGGCATGAGCCACCGTGCCTGACCTGAGGTAGTATTTCATTGTGATTTTGATTTTGATTTCCGCAATAATTACTGATGTTGACCCTCTTATGCTTTGTAATTAATAAAAATATTTTTAAAGGAAAAAGCCATATATTGGTACTTTAACATCATTTTCTCTGTGCTCTTTTTTTCTCACTGCCTCTTTGATCAGGTCTTTATTCAAAAGAAGCTGTCCAAAATGATTTGATCTTTATGGAATAGTCAAATTTAAGAGTTTATGCAGCAGACTTCTCTTCCTCTGTAGTAGGCTTCTTTTCTGCTGGCTTCTTTTCAGGGGCTGGTTTTTTGGTAGCTGCTGCCTTTTTTCCCACCAGAGGTTTCTTCTGCTTTTTAACATCAACAGCAGGCTTCTTTCCTTTCTTACCTACCACAGGCTTCTTGCCTGCAACCTACTTCTCATCCGATTTGGCTTCTAGTGCAGCAGCTGCCGCTGCTGCCTTATCCACCCCGAGCTTGTGATTCCTGGCCTGGCGAAGAATGGTGTTCCGACGCATGGTCTTTGCGTATGGGTTTAGCTTCAACATGATTCTCACATTTTTCAGTGGGTTCTTCTTTAGGACTCTGCAATGAATCTCCTTGCGTGGTGCTCGAAGGGCTCTCTGGATCTCTGGGCTTTTTAAGATTTTGCTACGATCTGTATTGATCATCTTGTGGATGGGAAGATTGTAGTTACTCTTGGGGGAAGCAGCTTTACGGCAAATGCCATACAATTCATCTAACTTCCGGAAAGCACTTTCGGTCCAAATGCAGAAACGTCCCACAGGCCCACCAGGAGCAAGTTTCAAAATGTTCAGTTTGCTTACGTTAAGCAGAGTAATTCCAGGGATGTTTCTGAAGGCCTTGATGATACCATTATCCTCATGATGGATGATGCAGGGGCCTCTGTGCTGGATACGGTGACGGTTTCTCATTTTGTCCTTGCCAACTCTCATTTGCTGAGAGGCATAGTCCTTTTTGATATCATTCCAGGCTTTAAGTTTCTTAAGAAGCAAAACAGCCTCCTTGATCTCCTTGTATCCTCCAACTTTATCTTCGACTACCAAAGGAAGTTCAGGAACTTCCTCAATATGATGACCTTTAGATATGACCAGTGCTAGTAAGGCTGAGGCAGCCAGGGTAGAAGAGATGGCATATTGTTTTTGGGTTGGGTTCACTCTATGATGCTAACGGCATCAGGTTTTGGTTGGTGCAAACATTCGGCCTCCATAACACGTTTCCAGAAGCACCCTGGCCAGAAAGGTGAGTCCCACCACCTCGAACTCTGGGAATTTGAGCCACAGCTCTGTCAGTACCCAAAGACTCAGCACTGGTCTGATGACCTGCTAATTCACCGACAGCATACAGCTGTCTGTTGTGTTTGTGCAAGTTGGTGTGAACAAAGTTCACAATATCTGGTCGAATAGGAGCCTTGAATACAGCAGGCAATGTGACATTTTTGTCAGATGACTCCCCCTTTTCAGAGTACAGCGATATCAGTGGGCGAGCACACACCATGGCGGAGAGGAGAGAGCCATGCTCCTCTCAGCACTGCTGCTGCCACAGGAAAAGTTCTCTGTGCTTTTAAAAATGTGCCCCACATTTTAATTTTGCACTGGGTCCTGGAAATTATGTAGCCAGCCTTGCATATGGGAAATGTTAATGAAAAAAAAAAAAAATGGACTGCGTAGTAACTTAATAATCTGAGTGTATGATACTTGTTTATAGGGAGATAGTGATCATCACCGGTTTCCCATCTCTATCGACTCAGTGGAAGTCTGAGAGATTTATTTAGAAAGGAAAACTGCCTTAGTGCATGCAGCTTGCTGTAAAGAATCTCATCACTAGTTCCACTTTGGATTACAGCCTCGCCTCTGTCACACATCACCTGTGTAAGTGCTGGGCAAATCATTAAACCTCTCTCTTGAGCCTTGATTTCAGAGGAGTTATGGGTCTGGTGGCCAGGCAGGTAGGAGGGGGCAGATCCTGAGATGGGCCAGCATCCTCCTGGAAGTTACTTGCCTTGTTTAGAGGCTACACTCTTTCAAACAAGCAAGAGTGAAGGGGGAAATGGGGTTTTATCTTTCAACAAAAGGGACTGGGCCACTTCTGCAGGCCCAGGGAGTTCTGTGGAATCTAAGCATTCAAGATCCTCAGTGGGCTGAGTGCAGTGACTCACGTCTGTAATCTCAGCACTTTGGGAAGCCGAGGCAGGAGGACTGTTTGAGCCCAGGAGTTTGAGATCAGCCTAAGTAACATAGCGAGACTTCATCCCAATAAAAAACAAAACAATTAGCCAGGCATGGTGGCATGTGCCTGTAGACCTAACTACTCAGGAGGGTGAGGCAGGAGGATTGCTTAAGCCCAGGATGTTGAGGCTGCAGTGAGCTGTGATCGTGCCACTGCATTCCAGCCTGGGCAACAGAGTGAAATCCTGTCTCAAAAAAAAAAAAAAAAAAAAAGACCCTCAGGGGCATCTACCCAGATATCCCATCCCAAGTCTCTAGGCCCTGTTCTTTCCCTAACAAGATCCTGACTTTGGCATAGGAAACTTGCTGAGACTGAAAATTCATTGTTCTTTGAAATTCTGCCACCTTAAAATGAATTCTGGGCCTGGTCTTCAACTCTCTCTGCTCTTCAGCTTCAGGAAATAAAAGTCTCTTTAAATACTTTCAATTAGAGAATTAGAGAATCTCTGATTCTCATATTTTGCTTTAAATTCACAATTGATTGCCCTGCATCTGTCACATCTGTCATTTTCTTTTTTCCAAGCTAAGAATGGAGTTTAGCAGGAGCTGCTCCATTTCAGAATCCTTAAAATGACCGTATCTCCTGTTCCTCTCAAATGCTAGAGACAGCATGACTTTCACATTCCCCTCTACTTGTATCCCTCTCACTTCACCAGAGGTGAACATTTTAGCAATGAATGCCACTGCTACTGCATATCAGAGACTACTGATAACAGTACTTACTCCACCTACCACCAGTGATGTGATCCTTATTGCTCTCTCTTCAGTGGGTGATCTAATTCCAGAATCCCATCCTTAGAACCTGTTTTCTGGGACCAATACGGGTACTAACCCTCTTCAGTTGGGCCCTGTAGAAACAGTTGGCTACAAGGATTCAGATGCATGTGATTTATCGAAGGAGTGCTCAGCTCTCTAAGAGACGAAGAGATGAAAGACAACGAAGGGAAAAGGCCAAGCAAAAATGGTCTCAGATAAAGTCTAGCCTTGGCCAGATTCAAGGGCGTGTGTGGCATCTCAAGCATGTATCACAACATCGAGTTGTCCCACCTTCAGATAAGGGGTTCAGGCTTTTGGACCCCAATATCAGTCTACCATTGGCTCCAAGGTACCCCCAGGGATGGGACTTAATTCAGAGGTGAAGTGGCTCCCATTGGCAGACAGCAGTTCTCCAGAGAAGGGGGAAACTGTGAGCCATTGGCAGCAACGTTAACATCCACAATAGCTGGGGAATGGAATCTGGCATCAGATGCACTTTCTACCCTCCTTTCAGGATGGTGACCAGTGTGGCTTACACCGCTAGGATTCCTTGCCGTTTCTTTTTTAATCAGGTTCAAAAATAGGGGAGTCTGGCCGGGCGTGGTGGCTCATGCCTGTAACCCCAGCACTTTGGGAGGCCGAGGTGGGATCACTTGAGGTCCAGAGTACGAGACCGGTCTGGCCAGTCGATATGGTGAAACCCCATCTCTACTAAAAAAACAAAAATCAGCCTGGTGTGTGGCACGTGCCTGTAATCCCAGCTACTCAGGAAGCGGAGGCAGGTGAATTGCTTGAACCTGGGAGGCGGAGTTAGCAGTGAGCTGAGATTGCACCACTGCACTCCAGTCGGGGTGACAGAGTAAAACTTTATCTCCAAAAAAAAAAAAAAAAAAATTATATATATATATGTATTTATATATATAAAAATAATAGGGAAGTCCTAGCACCAGATCACAGGGAATAAAACAACTAGGCCAGGTTATTTATTCCCCTGGTATCCTCCCTGTAAGATCACCTTAGGCTGGCTGCATCCCTTGGCCAAAAGTCAAGGTAGCCCTCTTCATGTGACTTTGTCCTTCCAGGTGTCGGTAACCTCTGCCTTCCCTCAACCCTTCAAGCTGTACTACCCTTTGTAGTTTCTTTAAGCCCTACCACTTTTATAAATTTACCTTTATTAAATTCTCCTTGAGTTATTTTGAGTGTCCTGTGATGTAAAACAGAATGCTACCCTGGTAGTAACTGATGAGATCAAGGAAGGTAAGCAGTTCAGTTTTCACTGTAAGTGCAATGAGACTTCATCAAAGGGTTTCAAGTAGAAGAATTGTCTGTTTTCGAACTCTCAATTTTGATTTCTCTCTTAGCTGCCTGTATAACGTAAATTTTCCAGTAATGTTTTTATCAAGAAAAGAGACAAGGACGTCATGTTTTCTGAACTCTCATATTTTAAGAATATTGTGTTTGTGGTTTTCATTTTTTCTTTTTTTTTTTAAGACAGGGTATTGCTCTGTCACCCAGGCTGGAATGCAATGGTGCCATCATGGCTCAATGCAGCCTTGAATTCCAGAGCTCAAATGATTCTCCCACCTCAGCCTCCTGAGTCGCTGGGACTCCAGGCACGTGCCACCATGCTTGGTTAATTTTTTAAATTTTTGTAGAGACAGGGTCTCACTGTGTTGTCCAGGCTGGTCTCAAACTCCCGGGCTCAAGTGATCCTCCTGCTTCAGCCTCCCAAAGTGTTGGAATTACAGGTGTGAGCCACTGAGCCCAGCCTGGTTTGCGTTCTTTTTAAAAATTTTTCCAATGGTCCATAGAATCCTCAATGGTTTTCATTCTTAAGTGACAACTGATTTGGTATAAAAATTCTTGAGTCACAGCTATATCCTCTCAAAAATCTACAGATGCTGTTTTAGTATTCTATAATTCAGTGGTAGAAAAGACAGAGGTAAGCTTAATTTTTGCTTCCTTGTAGGTAACACATTTTTCAGGTGTCAATGCTGATAGAATTTACCCCTTTAATCTTATAATTCATATACTCTACTACAATGTAGCTTACTGTGTCTTTTGACAATTTTGTTTTCTCCTGAAGGACTTTATGAAAGCTTAAGTTTTCATCAAAGAATACATCAAAGAATAATGTTTTTTGATGACTTCTCTGTTCCACTCTTTTTGGATTTCTTCCACAGGAACACTATGTAAATTCTTAGTAGTCTTTTTTTGGTCTCCTAGATCTAACATCACACTGTCCATTTACAGTTTTGATCTTTTTCTTCTGTGTTCTGTGGCAGCTTCTTGAACCTCTCTTCTGCATTACTGATTTTCTTCAATCAATTCTACTCCTCACTGCTTCAGTGAAGGGCTTAATGTTTGTGTTGCAATTTGTTTCCTGGCAAATTATTTTTAACTTGCTCCCCTTATGGCTGACCTAATTGTCTACATAACACATTTAATTGTACTTTTTTTCTTGCCTTTTCTCTCTTTATGACTTTTGGAATTCCAAAAGCATCAGTTTCATCCTGCTGCAGATGCTGAGGTGCTCAAAATCAATTTAGTTCTTGTAGTACATCATTTTCAAAACTACCATCTTCCTTTGCATCTTCAGGATAATTAATACATTCAATAATTATTTGAGCACTCACTATGACACTTGCTGTTGTAGTGAGTGGTTTGGGATATATCAGAGAAAATTCTGGAATGTTAGAATGTTCTGGAAAAACAGAGAGTAAAGGGATTGGATGGTGTACTCGGGGAGATTTTGAGAAAGTCATTCAAGAGAACTGTTCACGCAGTGGTTGAGGAGGAAGGGCTTTTCTGGCAGGAGAAACAGCAAGTCCAAGGCCTGGAGCTGGTTTGTCTGAGGAACAGCAAAGAGGCTGGTGTGGCTGCAGCACAGCAAAGAAGGCAAAGACAAGGGCAGAGGTCAGCAAGGTGACTTGGGGATGCATCACGAGACCCTGTAGGCCACTGAAAGAATTTTGGCTTTCACTCTGAGGAAGATGGGAAGCCATTGAAGAGTTTTCAGCAAAGCAATGGCATAATCTGATTACATTTTGAAAGAATTATTTTCACCATTCTGTTGAGAACAGACTCTGGGGAGAGGGGGAACAGTAGCCTGAGACCAGTTAGAAAGCTACTGCAGTATTCCAGGTGAGAGATGATGGTAGGAAAGGACCAGGTGGTCATGATGTAGGCAGTGCGAACTGGTCAGATTCTAAAGATATTTTAAAGGTAGCACCAAAGGATTTCCTGATGAATTAGAGGTGAGTTGAGAGAGAAATTATGAAGTCAGTATGACTCCACAGTTTTTGGTCTAAGTAATTGGAAGGATTCAGTTGCCATCAACTGAGATGGGGCAGAATGCATGTGGAGGAGGTCTATGAAAGGAGACTGGAATGCGTTTGGGACATGCTAAACTTGAAATAATAAAGACATCAAAAAGAGTACTGGATGACTCCAAATTCAAGGGAAGTCAAGTGGGAGACAACAACTTGAGATTTGTCAGCACAAAGATGTGATTTCGAATGACACAATTAGGTAAGCTTTCTAAGGGAATGTGTGTAAAGACTGGACCAAAAGCTGAATCCTGGACACTCCGATATTAAGAGCTGAGGAGAACAGGAGGAACAACCATGAGGGCAAGAAGAAACAAAGCCCTGGAAGCACTTATGAAGGAGAAGAGAGTAATTAACTGCATCAAATGATGCTGCTGCACAGAGATCAGGGCTGACAATGGACCACTGGATCTAGCAATGCAGAGGTCACTGGTCACCTTCCCAAGAGTAAGTGTGGTGGAGTGTGGAGGGAAAATCTTGTCTGAACTGTTTAGGAGAATAAACAAAAAAACTGGAAATAGCAAGTATACTGAAATCTTTCAAGGACTATTACTATAAAGAGGAGTAAAGATATGGAGTGGAGCCAGGTGTGGTGGCATGCACCTGTAATGCTAGCTACAAGTGAGACGGAGACAGGAGGAGTGCTTGAGCCCAGGAGTTCAAGGCTGCAATGAGCTATGATTGTGCCACTGTACTCCAGCTTGGGTGACAGAGTGAGACCCTGTCTCAAAAACAAGACAAAAAATTCCCTGTAGCCAGGCATGGTACTTTACTCCTATAATCCCAGCACTTTGGGAGGCCAAAGTGGGAGGACCACTTGAGCCCAGGAGTTCAAGACCAGCCTGGGCAACATAGTGAGAACCCGTCTCTAAAAACAAACAAACAAACAAACAAACAAAGAAAGAAACAAAACCCAGAGCCCATGATTTCAGCACCCATGTTATTTCTACTATACTAGTCATATACTATTCTGCCTCTCTAAATTCTGCCACAGGAAAGTATATGTCAGGAAGAGGACAATTATCAAAAATGTATAGCAATGAGGGCTGGTTGCATTGGCTCATGCCTGTAATCCCATCTACTCGGGAGGATGAGGCAGGAGGATCACTTGGGAGTTCAAGGCTGCAGTGGGCTATGATTGTGCCACTGCACTCCAGCTTACATGCTGGAGCGAGACCTTGCCTCTAAAAGAAAAAGAAAAGAAAAAAGAAAAAAATGTATGGATGTATAGATGTGTGTATGTATGTTTCTATAGTGGAATTTGGCAGGGGGCTGGGGGGAAGTGGAGAAAAGAGATGGAGCTTTTTTTTTTTTTTTTTTTTTTTTTTTTTGAGACGGAGTCTCGCTGTGTCGCCCAGGCTGGAGTGCAGTGGCCGGATCTCAGCTCACTGCAAGCTCTGCCTCCCGGGTTTTTACGCCATTCTCCTGCCTCAGCCTCCCGAGTAGCCAGGACTACAGGCGCCCGCCACCTCGCCCGGCTAGTTTTTTTGTATTTTTTAGTAGAGACGGGGTTTCACCGTGTTAGCCAGGATGGTCTCGAACTCCTGACCTCGTGATCCGCCCGTCTCGGCCTCCCAAAGTGCTGGGATTACAGGCTTGAGCCACCGCGCCCGGCCCCAGAGATGGAGCTTTTTAAAGAAGACAGAGTATATTGCTGGGAATGATTGGGAGGATGTTCTCTTTTCTGTGTTTTTACAATGTTACTCACAGGTCCATGTGCATCTTCTTAGACATCCTCAGATGAGATCTTGCCCAGTTACTCAAAAAATAGGGTAAGTGCACCACCACTGACTGCTCAGTCTTTGCTTACTAGTCAGAATCCCTTCTTATACTGACAACTGAAAAGCAGGCCGATAGTCACAGCTCCTCAGCAATTTTTAGTGTGTGATGGGCACACTAAGTATGATTCTGTTGGATTCAGGTAGTATCTGATCTTCCTGCCCGGTTCTCTCATCTGTTGATGGTGGATTGTATTAAACACCATCATTCTCAGAGTGCACTTTCCAGGCTGCTTCCCTTCTCCATTTCTGACTACAGCACTTTATTTGTGGAGACTATCTCAGGGTACAATGTGCCTCCAATGTCATCTCCCCTCCCATGCCTTTTTGTAGTATTAAGACAATAAAGGCCTGATGTGGTGGCTCATACCTGTAATCGTAGCATTTTGGGACAATGAGGCAAAAGGATGGCAGTAGTCTAGGAATTTGAGACCAGCCTGGGTAACACAGTGAGACCCTGTCTATAAAAAAAAATTAAAAACTTAGCTGGGCATGGTGGTGCATGCCTGTAGTCCCAGCCACTTGGGAGAACTGAGGTGGGAGGATGGCTTGAGCCCAGGAGTTCAAGGCTGCAGTGAGTTGTGATCGCGCCACTGCACTTCAACCTGGGAGACAGAACAAGATCCTGTCTCAAAAACAAAAACAAAAAGACACAGTTTAGTGTGTGGATGGAGGGAGGCTAGAGAGAATGAACATTACTCTGGTTGCCTAAAGCACCAGACAGCTGAGGGACAGGACCAGGTTTTCTGATTAGGGCATGTAAGTTTACAGACACTTACATGCCTTCCTCTCTTACACACTACTGACTGAGATAAAGACATTGCTATACTAAGTTAAAAATCACTGAGAAATTCCTCTTAGATTTCGTCAGTATCGGGCATAAGTTTTGGTGAAAGAATGCCTTTTCTTTTTCTTATTTTTCCTCCATTGCACTTTATTGGGAAAATAGGATAGATTAAATCAGGGGTGATTATCCAGATGTTATTATTAAATAAGCTATGCTTTGAAGTTAAGGCAACAGGTAACACATATTGAATAAGCCAAAGTGCTTAATTTTTGTTTTCTATGAAATAGTTTATTTCACTGTTCACTATGGAGGGGCTACAAATACATTTCTGATATTAACACAAAGGACTAAACTTTGCCAACACTGGTAAAAATGGTTATGAGGAATTGAGAAGCTAGGGAACAGGGCACATGACATTTACATTTACTCATCTCCCACTATACATCTCAAAACAAACATTAAAGGCACTTACCAAAGTGATTAAGTAAGGGAGCGTGGAATTTAAAATAATGACAGATACCCAAGACACAAAATAAACGGCTTGAGTTTTCTTATAGTTTGATTTCTAACATTTTACTGACTAAAATCTCTGCTAATTATGTAATCTACTTTGTGGCTTTAAAAAATTTGATACTTTGATTTAAGACTACTTTAAATGAAAAGAACCTAATGGAATACCATAAAGCCAGAGTTTTTCCACACCCAATTACAGTAGAAGAGCACCACTATATCCAGGCAAAAGTGAAAGGCTCATGTTGCTTCTCCAGGGAGCACTATGGAGTCAGCTCTCACTGATATACTAACATGTGGCATCTCTGTGGCTTCATAGGCACATTCATTCAACACACATTTATCTAGCATCTGCCAAGGTACACAGCACTGTGCTGGGTGCTGGGGAGACAGAAACATGGTGTGGTGCTTACTTTCACAAGCTTACATTTATCCCCTGTAACTGGGTGGGTCATGCTTTCTTTTCAATTCCTACTGATTTGTTCCAAGAAGTTTCATGGAATAAAACAGGAGCCAGAATAAATGCATTTGTGTTCCCATCCCTAATTCTACTTGGTTTCCAGAAAAAGAAGTCAGAATAAGACTAACATCAGAGTATTAAAGAGGACCTAAACTCTACATCAATCTAAGGCATGATGTCATTTGTCTACAACATGGGAAAAAACAAGAAGTAGAGCACCTTTCAGCCCTTAGAATCCAGTGTCTTTCCACTGCTTTGTGGCAATTTCCTGCACAAATATAAGCCCTACACTACATTCTAAAACAAACTTGTAAATGCTTTCAAAGTGACTTATGCTCTTACTCTCAACTCACAGAAAAATGGAGTCCAATCACATTTCCATGTGAAAACACAAAATTAGGTTAACAGAACGATCATCCTTGACATAGTAATACTCTGACAATACAATTAAGGGGACATCTTCTATTGGCATTTGTTCTTGACATGGAAAAACAATTTCTTGCATATTTTCTAATCATAGTGTATATACAGATTACAGAGTCAATGTGGGCAATGATGCTGACAAGGCATCAAGCCTGTTTTAGAGTATACCAGCAATGAGAGATTTCAATTTCTTTGTATTATATTCCTGCCTTCTCAGTCTGTACACGTATTATCATTTACAGGATACCCACATACTATACAGAATTGAAAGATGCCAATTTTTGCTATCAAAAGTGCTGAAGTTATAATTTTCTAATACAGAGTACTGAAATGCACAGAAAGACTAAAATAGGCAATCTATAGGAGGGCTAACAAAGTATTTCTATATCTCATGTGTATTAATTACCCTTCCTCCATCTTATATAATATTCCATCTTTAATAGTGAACTTTCATCTAATTAAGAAATCCCCCAGTTTATAAAATCTGAGGGCAATTTCCAGTGAACTTTGTCAGGATAGAGGAACCAAACGACCACAGGTATTACTGAGTTATAATAAGAAGGAGTAACTAATTATCAGTATTATAACAACAAAATTGCTGCAAGGCAATAGGCTTCTGTAATTAAACATAAATCACAAGGGTATGGATTCAGGCATGAAAATAGTGACGTGATTTCACTGAGAATCAACTAGTATTTGCAAAGCTACTTGAATTTTTCTGTTGATCTTCACTTGTTGTTAAATAATGATAGTTTTGATGATGGTAAAACTTCATTTTTCAAGTGCAGGATGATCTGAGCTGAATGAGAAAAACAGTAATTAAGGGAGGTAATGAAGGTAGGCCTGGTATCAGTTTGAACAATGTATTTTTTCTTCTGTTTTTGATCATAAGAGGGCTTACATCTCTGAGGTTACCACAATAAAGTCATAACCATGCCAGCCATTTTAAAAGGATTTCAGGATTAATCAAGACCAAGAAAGATGAAATGACAAACTACAAACCAAGCCATCACTACTACAAAGTTCCATGAGTGATATGTCTGTTACCCATATCCCAGGTAACAATATGTTTAAATTACAAAGACAGTGACATATATATTGTCAAATAAATATTACTTTTACTTATTTAAACTTTAAAAAATTTATAATTTTACTTTTTGTAATTTATTTAAAAGTGGCATACTTTATTAAAAGAAACACTGGAAATATGGATGCTTTTTGAGAAGTAATCTTCATCTTCACTTGTAGATATTATGGAGGAACTGGATTTCTACATCAACTAATGGAAAATTAAAACTTACAAGCCTAGTTCCAATTCAAATAAAGAACATACATACAAATGTTAGGACTGATTCTGTCCATTCAGTTAAAATATTTCCATTTCTGAATTATTAGCTACTGAAATTCTAAAAATGCTCATTTTTCTGGGTATCTTGTTAAAAGATAGATATTATTAGCAGTTCAGACGCTGTTTACATTGACATTTACAAAGAGCATAGAGACCAGAAACAATATGCTATAGTATGTAAGACCTTTATCTCCTCCTTAATGCTCTAAGCAAACTATAAAGTTTAGAAATTCTATTGAGATCTTCTTAGATAACTTGCAGGTGTCTTGAGTGTCTCAGTCTGCTTTCTCTCTTCAAATTTCTTTCCATTCTAAATAACATTTTTTGCCTCCTAGTAATAATCCTGTAGAATTTTAAAAACAGACAAAAAACAAAAAACAAAACACCAAACCCAGATTCTATGCTTTATTCATTTCTCATTAAGATGATCAAAGAAATAAAACTTAAATAAAATAAACATAAAATCATTTTTCCCTATTTAAATACTGGTAATTTCTATTAACCCTATTTTTAATTTAGGGAGTTTTATATTCATATTCTCAAGATATCCAGTGCACAAGTTTCTGCAGAATCACTAATTTTATTATAAAGCTTCCTCTCCCCACACCTTAGGGGACAATATATTTTCACTCTGACTTGTTTAAAAGACACAAGGAGGTTGGCATATTTTAAAGTTAACACATTTTTTTATTATAAAAACAGGCTTAGGTTAATGGTCACTCTCTAGCATCTGGTTACTGACTGACTGATTATCCTGTGTGTGTGTGTGTGTGTGTATATATATATATATATATATATATATATATATATATATATACACCTAGGTTCCTGACTTTCTACTACTCATTATTGTTGGCTGATGCAAAACTTGATTGTGCAACATACATCTCCTCAAGGATGAACGGGAAATGCAAAGATATAAAATTCAAAGTATTAATAGATGGTTTTGCTACTTTTCATACTTTTGGTAAATGAGATAGTTGGAAGTTAGAGGCTATTAACTAAAATAAAATTAAGGAGTAAGTTACCTGTGAATTTCATTTACTCACATTAGGACTGCCTCGTCTCTCTTTATTGGAGTTTAACTGAAAACAGACTGGACCATGACTGGCAGCTATATATTGGTCATTTTCAAATACTCCAATGACACTCTTCAATAACTTTATTATGTCCAGTTTTATGGTGCCATACTGTTTTTTCACACTGTTTAAAAATTTCCATTTCCATAATCCAAACGCCAAAAAAATTACTACACATTCTCTTACACAGTCAAAAATATATTTACTGGAATGTTTTTAGTTATAGTTGAAGGCAACAACATTTACAACATTTAGCTTTTGTTACACCTATAAATATGGAAATTGCTTGCAAAACAACTGTAATATGAAAAGAATGATATTTCTGCAAATATTGACAGAATGGTTATGCATCTCTTTCAGCATATAATTTGGTACTCTACACAGGTTTCCTGACCCCCAGCATGACCCACTCCCTATTGCAATAATGCAAGTCCTTATGCCATTAAATTACTAGTATGAAATATTATCATCAGTGTTTAACTATATACACAAATAATGAACTGGCAAGTATCTCGTTTCAAATTAGATCCTTGAAATATGGAAAAATAGAGGCTAGTTCTCTTTGCCTTAAACATAATTATTAAAAGAACATTTTGTTAGAAGGGGAGAAGATAATTGGACATTCTCAACGTTCCAATTTGAAGTGATACTTGCCTCTTAGTTTCTTGAAAAAGAAGTTTTGAAAGTTATATACACAAAGGTTTCATTTAAATTATGCAGCAATCTTTTATTACTGTCCCAGATCTTGTTTAATGAAGATCTCTGTCATCAAATCAAGTACGGTATTTCATGACTATAAGAACTGTAAGAGAAAACATGAAAAAAGCAATATATCAACATCATATATATATGCCATGTTTGAAGCAATATTCCTAAATGTAGTTGTGTCTACTTTTAGAAATGGGTAATGAGGATTGACTGAACTTTTATCTGAGGTAATAAATAATAAATGGGAAAGGAGAAGCAAAAAATATCATAAAACAACCTAAATGTCTAACATTGGCATCTTAAATAAATAATGGCATAGCCATAGCTTGTATCTGCTGTTAAAATATTACTAAAAATTTTGATAACCTGGGAAAATATTCACAATATATTTATTAGAAAGTATATATAATATAGTCTTAGTTTTTTAAAAAAACATGCTTGTATATTAATAGGAAAAGAGAAGTATATATAATAGTTATATTTGTAGTAGTAGCTATCTCTGTGTTGTAGTTATAGATTATAGTTGAATTTTTCTTTTTGTTTTTAATATTTCACATTTTCCAATTGCCCACCATATATACATGATTAAGTCTTGGTTTTTGAGGTAGTTATTTTCTATAAGGTCACTACATACACAAAATTAGTGAATACTGAACCACTACTGCTAGGGAAGATACAAGGTTAAGTTCCTGTGAGTCTCTGGCTACTAGATTTTTGTCAATCAGTACATAACCTTGTTTTATATGTGTTTCTGTTTAAAGACATTTTATTTAATACGTATGATTGATTCAGTAACACTGAGCTCAAGGCCAGCAGCACTATAACTCATGCCTGAACAAAGTCTGCCTACTGTGTATTTTCTCCAGGAAGACACATCACAGCTCGCTTGTACTGAGCAACACTAGATAGCACTTCAGCACTACGCATGGGGCCGTTTTAAACAGTGAAATCACCAACGAAAAGCACGGCAATGCAGAAAATGTGGTACTAAATAGACTACAAAAAGAACATGTTTATGTTATGAGTGCTGAAATAAAAAGGCAGAAATGGCTTTGTTTAACCTCAGCTAGGGATGTGTGGGTTGGGGGACTTAAATTTTTTGTTACTCTGAACATGTTTGTAAATGACTGTGAAAGCACCATGAGTACTGATTTTGGGGTTACAAATAATTTTACCTGGTAAGTGGATTTGCAAACACAGAATCTATGAATAATGAGGATTGACTGTATTTCTTTGTAATAAAACATTTTTTTCTGTTTAAAAAAATAACAGCATAATAGAATTTTTCAAATGATTATTTTTAGATACTTTCCAAATCTTCATAAAACCTCTGTAACCACAGGTAGAGAGGCCTTGAAGAAAAAGAGATATTTAAAATGATCTGATTTTCAAAAGAATATTAAGGGAAAAAGGAAGGGAAGGAGTCATGCTTTAATGATAGAAATTATGCTCAACTGCAGAACAAAAAAAAAACCAAACAAAAATCATCTGGAGAATGCATTTGGATGTATCCTTCCAAAACAATATTACAAGATGCAAACTGCCATTCCTGAGAGTTAATAATAAATAGAAGAACATGAGTATTTTAGACCTTAGTGTAACAGGAACCAGATTTGGCCTGGAACAAATCACTTAGCCTTGGATTTGGGGGTAAGGGTTGGGGGCAGAACAGGAGTTCCCTTTGAGAATCTGATAAAAGATATAGACTCTCTATAAAAATGTACATATACATAGTCACAAAAAATTTTACATATTACTTAAGAGCATTTTCAGAGATCTATAGATTCTAAGAGCTCCTGAGACAGGTCAGAAGTCATTACTCAATCCTGACTTCAGACATGCTAAGTCAACTGAAAATAAAAAGGGAATTAAAATGAACTCTAAAACAAATTGATACCCTAAGAAGTAATAATCTAATAAATACTTACTGATAATCACTAGCAAAAGGATAGCAGCAACCAAAGCCATGATGGCTTTTATCTACAACACACAAAAGGCCATATAAAGATATTAATATTTGACTCATTAATAAAGTCAAGACTATTTGTTGTTCTATTTACTGCATCATACTAAATCATCTCAATAAATAGGCACATTTCTTGAAATGTCTTCAAATTTTTTCCCATATGAATTTGCTGGCTATTTTTCATTCTTTGGGAAACAATCAGAATTCCCCAAATTTGAGGTGTTTTTCTTTACTGGATTTTGTTGGTCAAAAGCTGTACTGCAGAGAAAACAGTAACAATCAAAGCCTTCATGGGCTTGAACCTCTATGATTTGATGCGCTTATTACTAATGTGAGACCAGAGAAAACATACAGTATTTTAGCAACTCTGTTCAAGTGTCAAGATACGATGAATAACATAGGCCATACAATTCAAATGGTTCAATACATATAAAGTAGCAGTTTATAGCAGTTTTTTTCAAAGTAAATGAGAATTCTGTTAGTTTTTTCTCCCCTTACTTTCTTCTTGGCATTTTTATCTCCATTTTGAGGAATATATTTTAGATTATTTATGAATAGCCTCTTTTTTTTTTTTTTTTTTTTTTTTTTTTTTTTTTTTGAGATGGAGTCTTGCTCTGTCGCCCGGGCTGGAGTGCAGTGGCGCGATCTCAGCTCACTGCAAGCTCCGCCTCCCAGGTTTACGCCATTCTCCTGCCTCAGCCTCCCGAATAGCTGGGACCACAGGCGCCCGCCACCTCGCCCGGCTAGTTTTTTGTATTTTTTAGTAGAGACGGGGTTTCACCGTGTTCGCCAGGATGGTCTCGATCTCCTGACCTCGTGATCCGCCCGTCTCGGCCTCCCAAAGTGCTGGGATTACAGGCTTGAGCCACCGCGCCCGGCCGAATAGCCTCATTTAATAAGCAACTTTGCCTAAGAGCATTCTGTGTCAGTTTTGTAGTTAAGAAACCTTAAGGTCAGTTCTTGGTCAGCTCCTTAATATGTTATAACAAAGGGACCCAAAGAATATATGGAAGATTTGTAATTTGGATACCAGTGCCTATTACAATTATTATGGTAACAAAAAAATGTAGACAGAGAATCAGAATGGATTGGAGATAGGAGCTGTATTTTTAGTAGGTGTCTGGGTCCACATTATACGATAAACTAAAGTACTTTAATCCGTTTTTATTAATCTGAAACATTTCTAAAATAATTTGGAATTTCTACAGTAGTTTTTCAACCTTACCTAAAATGTACATTAATTTGCCGTTAAATGTGTGTTCGGCTTTACTTAAGATTTGAATGAGAACATCAATATCAATTTAAAAACACCTCAATGAATAGTTTTCTTCCTTGGGTTTCTAACACTGGACAGAAAATGTTTACAATTGCAAATGGCAGTATTGTATTCATGCAAGTCCAAAGCTCATGAACAAAAATCTGTGTGGCATTAAACATATAAGAGCTTCACAACCCCCCAGATACATTAAAAGAGGTGTTAGCGATTCTCTTTCCCCACCCATGGATAATTTTATTAATTCATTTATTTTTAAAGCCAGGTATATTGAGATACACTTTACACAGAATAAAACTTATCCTCTAAAAGTACTTTTGATAGGTTTTGACAAATATATCCAGCTGTTAATAGGCATGAGCACCATCAAATATAGGACATTTCCACCACCACCCTCAACAAGTTTCCTCATGACCTGTTGTCAGTCTCCAACCGCACCACATTCCCCTTAGCCACTGGAAACTCCTGATCTGTATTCTGCCCTTATATCCTTTTTCTTAAAACCCTTCTGAAATTACTCATTATGGAAGTCAATCTAGAAAATGGCAGGCACAGGGAGGCTGCCCCAGATGAACAGTAGCACAATGAAGTATTAATGGGGTACAGTAAAATTGAAGGAAGCATTAGAAAATAATAAATGAAGAATACTTGCTACTGTAAATGGTCTTTGTTATGTTATGGAACAATGGTTTTCATTACATGGTCAATGCTATTCATGGTCTCCAGAGGTCCTCAAGGTGATGACTATTTAAAAATATAACTCAATGTTTTTTCCTCCTCAAAAGCACACTATTCCTCTGACCCAAACCCCATAAAGTACAAAGCAAACATTTTTAGAAATGGTTAAAAAAAAAGTTAGGCAAAAGTTAGGCAAAAAGACCATCTTTTTTGTGGATACATGAATGGGGTACATGAGTTTGGGGGGAGAGAAGGGGTGAATGGTTCATAGACTTTTTGTTTTTCCAAATTAGCCCATAGAATAGAAAATGTCTATAGATATAAAAGCTTTAGGCCAGGTGTGGTGGCTCATGCCTGTAATCCAGCACTTTGGGAGGCTGAGGTGGGCAGATTGTTTGAGGCCAGAAGTTCAAGACCAGCCTGGCCAACACAGTGAAACCCCGTCTCTACTAAAAATACAAAAATTAGCCAGGTGTGGTGGCACATGTCTGTAATCCCAGCTACTCGGGAGGCCAAGGCAGGAGAATTGCTTGAACCTGGGCTACTTGTGAGGGTGAGGCATGAGAATCACTTGAACCTGGGAGGCAGAAGTTGCAGTGAGCCGAGATTGCACCACTGCATTTCAGCTTGGGAGACACATCAAGACTGCCTCAAAAAAAAAAAAAAAGACTTTAAAGAAAATAAATTCATTCTTTAAAGAATAAAGTAATTTTGAATAGAAAATTTAAATTCTGAACAAGGGGAGAAATGAAACAGTTTGTTTCTTTCCTCAGTTCCACTTCTGAAAGTAGGACAATTCAATAGGTAGACAGATAAAAATAAATAAATCCAAGGTAACTCTTGGAAAAAATCCTTAGCATATGGCTAAGTCAGGTTTAGAAAGTTATTGCTGGCTGGCACAGTAGCTCATGCCTGTAATTTCAGCACTTTGGGAGGTCGAGGCAGGCGGATCACCTGAGGTCGGGAGTTCGAGACCAGCTTGATCAACATGGAGAAACCCCGTCTCTACTAAAAAAAACAAACAACAACAACAACAAAACCCAAAATTAGCCAGATGTGGTGGTGCAGGCCTGTTAATCCAAGCTACTCGGGAGGCTGAGGCAGGAGAATCGCTTGAACCCTGGAGGTGGAGATTACACTCCAGCCTGGGCAACAAGAGCAAAACTCTATCTCAAAAAAAAAAGAAAGAAAGAAAGAAAAGAAAGTTATTGCTAAACTTGAAAATGAGAGACTAAAAACAGTTCTTGTCTAAATTTTTAACAAAGCCAAAAATTATACCTAGAATCAAAAAAAAAAGATTTGCTTATATAACATGAAAAACATTTTCTGTTAATGATTAGTAGCCACAGTTGATTTAAGAAGTAAATGTATTTCTATACAACGTTTTGGAGGAGTATATTAGCATGTAGTGATTCTCAATGTTTTCCTTGTTAAAAATGTTAAAAATTTCCTTTACTTTTTTTTTTTCTGGAATAATGAGGGAAGTGGAGTTTTTTCTTAACTCCATTTGCCTTAACAGATTCGGATATGTAAGCTGCTGTTATGATTTCCCCTTTCAACTAAAAGTCATCTTTTTCTCTAGCTCTCACTTATTTTTTTGCTATCTCTATATAATGCTAGAGGTTGCTCAAAAAAGTACTAACAGTAAATTTCAAGAAAAAAATGTATATTTGTTACAAGTTAATAAGTCTAGAGGTAGCCAAATATTAATAAAATGTGGATTACACTCATGGAAAAAAATCTATGAAAACATCCTTTTAGGCATACTGATTTATTTAGTTATCCCTATCCCAACAGCAATTAAGTTAACAAGTATTTACTGAATTTCTACCATGTCTCAGGACAGTTATAGGCCCTGTTCTCACAGATGTTATGCTCTAGAGGCCCTTTTTCCTTCATGTGTTTGAATACCACTTCAGATGCTGACCAATCTATCCAGGAGCTTCTGATTTACTTACTTTGCATCCGCGCCACCACATTTGCCTTCGAAGTTGTTTGGATCTGTTGCTAAAAGCTGTTGCATTATCCGATAAGCTTTCTATATCACATAGAGGATGGAGAGAAGGATTAAACGACATAACAGGATTCTTTTATCTAGTCACACAAAGATAAGAAAATATTAATTTCTACTTCTGCAAATTTATTCCCTTTTAAGCATGAAAACAACATTCTCCCTTTTTTCCACCCACAAACTCTGGCATTCTACATTATTAAAAAAACAAAAACAAAAACAAAAAGTAAAAAACAGCTTGCAGATCAGTTTGCTCAATCCTTTTTTATTATAAAATTAAGAAAAGTCTTTTTAGGGCCTTAATGCTTATGAATAAGCTTAAGAATTCTAATAAGAAAATACTCTTTAAAAATTCAAACACTTGGCATACCTCTAGAAAAAAAATTACATGTAGAGAAGTTAGCTTTTTAGAAGATATCAAAAGTGACTGATTTTAAAGGAAAACAATATACATTTTAAAAGTGACTAAGCGAGGTTGTCTTTTTTTTAAGTCTGTCAAAGATTAATCAGGTATTCAGCCATTCACCATTCAAACAATTTTTGAGTGCCAAGTACATGCCAGGTATGGGTATATAGGTTATAGGTATAATGACTGAAAGTAAAGAAAGGTGACTAAGTTACCAAATGAAACATAAAATGAAAATAGCAGATAAGTTTGAAACAAGTGTTGAAAAGTGAGTAGGTCTTTCGGCCCTGAGATCGTGAGAAACACAAAGTTCATCAACATCAAAATGCAAAAGAAAAAATAGCTCTACTCTTCACTCTTCAACAGTGAAATTTTAAATTCTTCATTCTCCACTGAACAATTAAAAAATAATGTAACAATAAGATGACTCAAAGTAAAGGAGTTAAAATTAAACCATTAAAATCATACACTTAAGAACCAAATACCAGTTTCCTAAGCCAAGATTTGTAAATGCTGGCTAGATAAGTAGAAGAAAAAAACTAGCAAACAGATTAGTAATATCAAGAAATACATGAAGATCTGTACCTGATTTGTCCTGTAGTTCATCTAGTCTCTCCCCTCTCTCAATTACCTTTGTAATATTTTCTTGCATGACATCAATAACTTCATCCACTTGATTCTGAACACTAGTTTAAAAAAGTTAAACAATTATTTATCCTTCTTTTGAGAATATTTACAATTTCTGAAATTTCATTAGACATAATAAAGAATAGCAAATTCTCGGAGAATTATTCAACTATTAAATTTAAATTTAGGACTTTATAGCAATGTTCTTCCATTTGTGGGCTTCAGTATTCAGATAATGAAAGACAATTTGATATAAATTAAAGTAATATTTAAAGATAGCTTACTTTTAGCCCTGCTTCTGACTTGCAACCCATAAGCAAGTTAAATGTACTGTCAGCATGCTCATTAAGTGCAGAATTTCAACCACTTCACTAAAAATAATCAGGTTTTCTTTTCAACAGGCTATTGAGGCAGCACAGACACCGCTGCACCCTACTTTTGCTATATATTTCATACACGAAGGCTAACAAAGGAGGTATGTTAACATACTTTTTAACATACCTTTTGCTCAGGTACGGTAAAGGCTTATGAAACATTCCTAGTTTCCAGAATGGAAATGTAGGGCATATTCTAAGAGATACTGATGCTCAATGGGTAGAATTCTTCACTGCTCATCAGATTTTTCTTAAACAGGGTATAAGATAACTGGGGACACCTGGGAATATTTTGAAGAACCCACCAGGAAGCAAAAAGGAAAAAAATTGTTTTCTGTTTTTCGATTGTTTGTTCATCCTTTATATTAGATGATGGGGGTCTGTTTTAACCAAATTTCAGGCTGTTTAGTAAAGACTTAACCTAAACTTAAAATTGTAATAACTGTCCTCAGCTATCCACTCTCATTCAGGAGTTAACTCCAGAGTACACAAACATGGACATGTTTAATCAAGTGTCTTATTCTCCTCTGTGGCTCTAACCACAAGACAAAAAGTTATCTTAAATTACTTTATGAAATAAGTCACAACAATGAAATATTTAAAAGGAGAAATAAAGCAAATCCATGGTCCTCACAACTAAACACTGTTTAAAGTGCACTGGATTACTTACTGCAGACATGTGCTGCATAACATTTTGGTCAATGATAAAGCACATTTACAACAGTGGTCCCATAAGTTATAATACCATATGTTTACTGCATGTTTTCTACGTTTAGATAAGTTTAGACACACAGATACTTACCATTGTGTTATAATTACCTGCAGTATTGAGTGCAGTCACACGCTGTATGGCTTTGTAGCCTAGGAGCTACAGGCCATACCATATAACCTAGGTGTGTAGTAGACTACACTCTGTAGGTTTGTGTAAGTACTCTATGATGTTCACACAATGAAACTGCCTAATGATGCATGTCTCCAAACGTAGCCTGTCATTAAGGGTACATGACGGTTATAAACATTAAATGTATAAATATTTAAATAAATGAAGATACGCAATTGTGTTTCTAGTTGTAAAAGGAAGAAGTGCGTAGGGGGCTTTAACAATTTTTTACAATACATAGATATGGTCTCCGCCCTCTACCCCACACAAGTCCCCAAACTAATGTAGTAAGTGAGGAGTGAGGCACGGTCATGTTTAATTTTGAAAGAGTTCTATCCTTCCCGATCACTGAGCTAGTTCTTTAAAAAATTTGCTATAAAAACAAAATGAAGGCCCATGTAGACATAGGTGGATTCAGAAGTACTCTCAGATTCAAGTAGCAATTACTAAGCTTGATGACAGTAACCTCCATCCCAGGTTAAAAGCATTATGTACACCCACTGATTACCCACACATAAACTTCAAGATTTTTCATAGCATCCCAGAGTTCTGTGCTTCCCACACATTATTCCATTGGAGGATATAAGACTGAAGCTCAACTAAGTTGGGCATGCAGAGTTCTCTTCTGTCCAAACAGATCTGAAAGAACCCCTAAGTCTCTAAGACATCTTGTTGCAACTCCCAATCCCCTAAGTAGAGAGTTGAAGGTGTTCATCCTATTTAAGAACAATGGCACAAATACACAACTAATTAATTTCTTCAACAAATAATGAGAACCTACTACGTACTGTTTTAGGTACTGAGGAAATAACATTGAACAAAATAGACAAGTAATCCCAGCCCTTACGGAACATATGTTCGAACGTACATTGAATGCACTGTATTAACCTTATAGCTGTGAAACAGCATGCTCTACCCCATTACTCTATCTTATTTATAGCATGTAAGCAAATATAAAGTGATAGTAATTGTACCTATTTACTTATTTACATGCTTATTTTCTGCCTCTCCCCACCAGAAGGTAAGCTCAATGAATGCAGTGACCTTGCCTATTTTGTTCACTTTTGTAAGTCCAGTACCTATAGTCATGCATGGGGCACAGTGGCCATTCAACAAGTATTTGCTGAATAAATGAACAATTTGAGTATAAATCCTATAAAGCATATCCAGCTACTTGAGGAGGAGATATAAAGCAGTGAGTGTAGAGACCTCCATTTAACTACAAACAAAAGTAAAGCTACTGTTCATCAAGGATCAATTTTGAAATTCCCAGCTAGTTTTTTTTGTCATATGCAAATGATGATAATTACTGGCTTAAAGTAGGGTGCTATGGCAGGACAGGAATGGACAAAATGTACTAAGGCTCCTACACACGATCAGATTATAGCTATTATGGATATTAATATACATATACTATATACACTTTTAGACGAGATTGGGTACGTTCAGGGTGGTATGGCCGTAGACATATATAGTTTTAAAATGAAAACAAAAAGCTAATAAAATAGTTATGGTCCCAGAATCTCTTTAAAGGCCAGGCCTGGTGATTCACGCCTGTAATCTCAACACTTCCGCAAGGCGGATGGATCCACTGAGCCTGGGAGTTTGAGACCAGACTAGGCAACACAGTGAGCCCCCGTCTTTACAAAAAGATTTAAAAATAAGCTGGTTATGGTGGCATGTGCCTGTGGTCCCAGCCACTTGGGAGGCTGGGGTGGGAGATTTCCTTGAGTCCAGGAGGTTGAGGTGCAGTGAACTGTGACTGCACCACTGCATTTCAGCCTGAGCAACAGAGTGAGACCTGTCTCAAAGGAAACAAACAAACAAAAAAAACCCCCCAACAAAACCCTTTAAGGATAACATTCCATGGATATAGGCAGATTAACTGGGACAGACCCATAAAATTCCAGATTCTTACTACAGTATCATAAACCTACAAGTATTCCCTCAACAACATGGCACACATGTAATAAATCACTATTGATAATGGAAACCCCAAATATTTTAATTTTTCTGCTACATGATTCGTGAGTTATTGCTGCTTTGTCCTTCACACATTACTATCTGCTGGTGTAACACTCTGAATCCAGCTACTGTGTAACCTTCACTCAATGATGAAAAATCTCATGACTGTTTTCTGTGTGTCAGGATATTTCCCCACCCAGAACACAATTTTTGTAGAATAAAGAAAATGATCTACTTATTTACTTTAATATGGAGATAGTTTGGTTTACAAAGCAAGTGAAAACATACTTCCCCACGATCTTTTACATTTTCACAATAGTTATAGTCCTTTGATTTCTATTTGTATTTCACACTGGTCTTGTCCCCATTGTTATACTACAAATGCCTTAAAAACAGAGACTGACCCACTTATCCTTTTATTTCCCAGGTCATGTGAAATGTGGTTGGTACAAGGTAAGCATTTAACAAACATTTTCAAATCTGAGTTAAATTTTTTTTTTTTTTTTTTTTTTAACCAGTTGTCAAATGATCCTTTATTGAAATACTTTCCTTTGTGCTGAACTGGCTGGGCATTCCACAGCACCACTGTTGATGTCATCTATGATGTCATGAGGGTGGCGGCCATCAACATTACAGCCCACAGACTGGGCAGTCCCCAGGATCTCTTTAATGGTTCCAGAGAGTTCTCTGGCTAAGGATCGGTGCCGCATCTGTCGAGCAATGTTGATGATCTCATCAAAAGTGATATTCCCACTGTGTTTAATGTTTTTCTGTTTCTTTCTGTCTCTTGGTGGTTCCTTGAGGGCTTTGATGATCAGGGCAGAGGCAGAAGGCACCACCTCAATCTGGGCCTGTCTGTTCTGAATGGTCAGTTTCACTGTAATCCTCAGGCCCTTCCAGTCACCCGTTGCCTTGGCAATGTCATCACCAACCTTTTTCGGAGACAGACCCAGGGGGCCGATCTTGGGGGCCAGCGCAGAAGTGGCACCGACTTCACCTCCGGTGCACCTCAGGTATACGACTTTGATCTCATTGGGGTCGAACTTCGGCGGCATGGTGGAGGCAGCTGGTGTCGGATGAACCCGGATTCGGGACGACCGAAGAAGGTTGCACCTTCGCCCCCTCCGAGCCGAACGCCGAGAGCTCAAATCTGAGTTAAATATATCATTCATTCAAAAAACATTTATTGAAAAGTTATGGCTAGGTGTGGTGGCTCAGGGCTATAATCCCAGCACTTCAGGAGGCTGAGGCGGGAGGATCGCTTGAGCCCAGGAGTTTGAGACGCCTTGCCAACATGTCAAAACCCTGTCTCTACAAAAAATACAAAATTAGCTGAGCATTGTGGTATGTGCCTGTAGTCTCAGCTACTCAGGAAGCTGAGGTAGGAGGATCCTCCTCCGGGAGGTGGAGGTTGCAGTGAGCCAAGATTGTACTATTGCACTCCAGCCTGGGTGACAAGACTGAGAATGTGTGTCTAAGAATAAAAGAAAGTTATTATTATGCTATTCATCAAGGTTACCATCATGAAGGTTACGAGCCTGGTATTTAGAAAGATTATATTCCAGTAGGGAAAACTGATATCCATGATTATACTACCATGTGTTAAGGGATATAATGGAAGGAAGCCCACAGTATCTGACATGTAGCCTAGATGAATTCAGCCTGGACCAGAGACGACATCAAGACCCCTGTGCTGAGTTTTGAGGAGTCAAGAGTTACTCAGGGAGAGTAAAAGAGGCAGTGGATGGTGAGAAGGTTCTAGGATAAGGAAATATATGTACGAGGAGGCAATATTTTAAGAACTAGGAGATTAACTTGATGTGAGTGAAGGAATTGGGAAAAGACTAGATAACTCCTAGATTTATAATTTGAGCAATTAAGTGGTAGTAGACGATGGCTATGAACTAAAATAAAAAATTAAGAATGCAAAGGAAAAGGTAATTCGTGAAGGAAGGGTGGAGATTTTTATATCATGGCCAGTCAAAGGCGATTCATATGAGATAATAAAAGACATGAGAGAGAACATAATGAGGAAAAGACATTTTCAATACTGTTTTCCATCCTTTTAAGAGTCTGAGAGCACCTGTGTTTCTGAAATGGATTTATTCTAATTACCGACAGAGAAGCTGTATGGTATAGTGTAGAACCCCTGGGTTCTGTATTCAGACAAACCTGGGTTTGCAGTACAACTTTATCACTTACTACGTATGTGACTTTGGAATTCACCTTGCAAGTCTGTTTTAGCCTCACGTTTTCTCACCTTTAAAATGAAGCTGATAAGCTCTACTTTATTTGTGAGAATTAAATGACATAGTGTTTTTCAAATACTTAGCATAGTGCCTAACACATAGCACATACTTGATAAATATCAGTGCTCTTTGGTTAAGAAACAAATTTACGCTCTGCAATACGCACCTCTTATTTTATAAAGAAAACACTGGCCAGGTGCAGTGGCTCATGCCTGCAATCCAGCATTTTGGGAGACTGAAGTGGGAGGCTCACTTGAGCCCAGGAGTTCGAGATCAGTCCAGGCAACATAGGGAAACCCCGTCTCTATAAAAAATTAGCCAAGCATGGTGGTACCTGCCTGAAGTTTCCAGTTACTCAGGAGTTGAGGTGGAAGGATCAATTGAGCCCAGGATTTCAAGGCTGCAGTGAGCTGTGATTGTGCCACTGCACTCTAGCCTGGGTGACAGAGCAAAACCCTGTTTCAAAAAACAGACAAACTGAAAAACCCCTGAAATCAAATATTTATTTTCATAGTTAATATCCCCATCTTCTGGTTTTTTAAGGTACTGCTGACAAAAGAAATTTTAAAGTTAAGCTGTATTTTTTGCAACTACATATGGCTGTTACACCATGGAACATTCCCTGGGATGTGGGGGAGGGAATCTCATAAAAGTTAAGCTGGTCTGACCAAGGCTATAATTAGGAGATTCCCTACCCCTAACACAGAATGTCTACAATTCACTAGAGTGGCATTTATAATGCTACTGTTTAATTTAAAGGCAAAGGAAATTTAATCCTGCTAAAAGTTCCTGCCTGCTTATATAAATGAAATCTTAACGTCCCTACTCTGGATTGCTGACTCCATTCCCTTGGAGCTGGTATTTCCAGGTGGTCCATCTCCATACTTTATGCTTGAACAAACTCTCTTTAAAAACAAAGCAAAATTTAAAAAGCAAAGGAAACATTTCAAAGAGAAGCATAAATTTTATGTAGACATGTGAATATTTAAAAATTTTCCTCAAAAAGAGTCTTTCCTAAGAAGTGATGTCAAATATTTTTTGTGGGATTAATCTGTTAACAACACTAATAAATGTGGCCAACCAAGTTCAAAGAAAGCAACGATGTTGCTAATCTATGCAGTAGAAAACACTCTGTATTGAAATGTTATAAATTAAGTGGTGATAACAGCTTAAGAAACTGACCAGTGCTAGCAATTTTGTGTACTAAAATAATGCCAGGGATTTGTCCTTGGGTAAATTGTGTGGCAAGTTGTGCTTCTCCATCTTGGGCACACTGGTGAGTCATGTCCTGCTTAGATAAGCATTAATCAAGGTTTAATGCATGCTTGATGAATGACCTTATTCTAATTAGATCCAGCAAGCTTTCAGCTCTACAGTAAAAACACAAATATACTTAACAATCCCTTACTAGTCTAAAATTCTGTGATCACCAAAGTTATTGTGATATTAATAGTGTAATACATAAATATACATATACAAATTCATGTGTGTATGTTTGGCATTTACTAACATAGACATATATTCTTTAATGCCTACTCTGTACAACTGGTTGTGGTTTGGGGAATCAGCTGGGAAATCATACTCAAAAGACCCCAATCGGCAACACTCCTTACTAGGTTCACTCTTCAGAAGGATATCAGACAGGAAACAGGGCATACTGGCAGGACAAAAAATAGGTGTGTCATTAGCGGAGCCCTCTTCTCCAGTGGCAGCTTAGGTAAAAGGGAACATGTGAGTCGATACAGAAGTCACTCTGGCTCAGTGGGGGAGAATGGCTTAGTCATTACACATTGGCATCCACATATGCCATACAGGCTTGAACTACAGCTAATTTGAGTCTTGGTAGAATGCTTGTGATCTCCCTGGAACATGAGAGAACGAGTGGCTCATGAGGTCTTCTTCCATCCACCTCCCTGTTTCCCTTATGAGACTATCATAAGGCAGTTTCTCATCACCTCCCAGGTTCTGATGAGGTATAAACTTTCTGCAGGCTCTACGTGCAGACTATAAAAACCACAGTTTAGAAATAGCTCCTTTGCAATAGAGTATCCCACAATTTGTACTGCAGCCATTGACCACCCCCCTCTTTTTTTTAAGAGAAGGGGGTCTCACTTTGTTGCTCAGGCTGGTCTCAAAACTTTTGGCTTCCAGCAATCCTCCTTTGAAGGAGAATTCCAAAGTGCTGTGATTACAGGCGTGAAACACTGCACCCAGCTGTATCATTATTTTTGGTGTGCGGGACAATGACCCTGAGAGCTACTAACTTTAGCTACTCTTCCTTTTACTATATAAGCAATAAATTGCATCTAAAAGTGGCTTGTTACATCTTTAGTCAAATCAGAGACTTGAAACAGTACAGATTCTCTCTTCTACTGGCCTTGAAGAAGCACTATGAAATCTATAGCTGCAGAAAATAAATTCTGACAACTACCTGAGTTGGTCATACCTGGTGATACCCTGATTGCCATCTTGTTAAACCTGAGCAAAAGGCTCACCTAAGAAGTGCCTGAATTCCTGACCCAAGGAAACTGTGAGGTGATAAATGTGTGTAATGTTTTAAGCTGCTAAATTTATGGCAATTTGTTACCTGGCAATAGAAATCTAATACATCCAGTCTAGTACTTGTAATCATTTGTTGGTTCTTTGGTTCCATATCTCAAAATCCATTAGTTAGAATTAGGCTAAGTATGGAAATATTTCTTCACGCCAACAGCTACCTGAGTAAAGCCCAAGTATCTCACCAATAACCAGATACTCCATTATAGAACCCTTCCCACAATGTGCCATCTATACCTAGACTTAGGGTAGTGACTATTATGCCTCCTTAGGTCTTGAACCTGGGCCATGCAGTTCACCTTCCACAGTTAGTCTTTATAGCTTGGTCAGTTTCCAGAGTCTTCCCTCAAGTGACTCACTGCTCTTTCCATTCCTTCTCCCGTCCTGTCAGGACTCATATCTTTCCAACATTAGACACATTGATTACAGCATATTATCTCCATCTATCACCAAATAATATATACCTCAAAGGTTTTAAACTGCAAATTAATTAGCCATAAAACTTAGTTCAATATATAGGTTACAATAAATAAGAGATATGAAAAAATTCTGGAAGTAGATAAAAACATGCAGTAGATCAACAAATTAAATCTATTATATTACCTTTATTATCATTCTGAAAATAGGAATCAAGCTATGGATTTAAAAACAAAATAGACCTTCAGACTATGCTAAATAAATGGATTTGACATAAGGTAATCAAGTCATTAAAAAAACCCAACAATCCTGCATTTCTTTAGCTATAATTCTGAGAAAATAAAAATAATTTAGATTTTATAACCCAGCAGTTATATTTAGTCTATAAAATAAAATGAATTAGGTTTTTATAAACTAGCAGTTGTATTTAGTCTTATCGGGGTCAACAACTTTTTCTGTAAAGGACCAGACACTCAGCAGATATTTTAGATTTTGTGGGCCATAAAATCTGCCACAGATTTGTCACAACTACTCAACTTTGCCATTGTAGCTTGATAGCACCTATCGATAATATGAAAACAAATGGGCATAGCTATGTTCCAATAAAACTTTATTTACAAAAACAGGCTGTAGCCAAATTTGGCTCACAGGCTGCAGTTTGCCAATCTCTAGTCTACACAGAAATATGATTATCATTTAAACAAATGAACAAAACTTACTGCTTAATTTTATCATTTCTAGGTCCAAATCTTGGTCCAGATGGTCCCCTTCTGAAAACAAGTGCATACCAAGTACATATTAGTAGTGATAGGATTAAAACAAAACAAAAAAAAGAGAAAGTATAAACAAATGCAAACAATCAAGCTGAACTCTAAACATGGATCAGTTATTTATCATAAGGGACCACATTTTACTGATACTGGTAAAAGTGAATAATAGGTAATCATGTCTTTACTTCATTGGTACTTATTACTAGCCACATTTAAGCTAATTCTTCTGAATGTTAAAACTTTCAGAGAAATTAGGGTTTATATTATCTTATATAACAAAGTTACACAGAGTTTGTTCTGATCATTAAACTATGAAATATCCTAACTACTTAACTGCTAGTGAATATTAATATCTTTATGGTCAACTGTAGAACTAAAAGCGCAATTCACCTTGAATTTAGACTATAATGAAATGAGGAAACTACGAAGTGAAATGCTGATTGACAAAGATGGATATAGAGAAAAACTCATTCAAAACACTAACAATTTTAAGTATGTTTTTGATTACCCATTTTAAACTTATCAACATAGCAAAAGGGAAATGCAAGATATTAAGAAAATATTAACATTACTTGGACTATTATCTCCTTATTGTAGTTGAATGTATATCACACCTTAACCAATCCATTTTAATATTCTTGAAATGAAAACATTTGGTTAAAGTAATTATGATTCTTCCGGAGATTGAGAATAAGATATAAACTACAAAACTCAAAAGAAACTAGGTTCTTAAATTTCTAGACATGGCAATTTCTAAAGGAAGTGAAAAAATACAGCAATTGATAAAAAAATTTTGAAAACAAAATAAAACTGTTTACTGAAACTTATTTAACATAATGTATAAGTGTGAATATATCATCTTGCCTTAGTTCCTCTACGCTTTTTCCTTAAAGTCTTTTAAGCTCCAGCGAAGCCTCAGAATACTGGAACAGTATTCCATTCCAAAATGATGTTAAACATTGAATTTCATAGAGAAAACTAATATTCTGAACCAGAGGCCATTCCTAAAAACTAGGCAAGAACTTACAAGAGCTGGTCAACCGAAAAACAAAGAAAAGCAGTTATTAAATGAGGAAACTATATATAAAGTGAAATAGAATCTGAAAATTATTGAATTAAAATTATCCCACTACAGTTTTAAAAAAAAGCAGCAGCTATGTCTGTTTCATCTATCAAGTAACATGAGACTTTAAAATACTTATAGAAAAACACAAAATCAAAAGCTGGTTCTTTGAAAATTAAAACTTGATAAACTTCTAGCCAGACTGATTAGGAAAAAAAGAGAGAAGGCACAAATTAGTAATAGGAATGGAAGAGGGAACATCACTACAGACAAATGTATCATGGTTATATAAGATTTATTAACAGAAGCTAAGTGAAGCGTAGATAGGAACTCTCTATACTATCTGTGCAACTCTTCTGTGGATCTAAAATTACTTTAAAAAAATCCCCCAAAGAAAATTCCAGGACTGGATTTGTTCAGTCATGAATTCTACCAAACATTTAATGAAGAAAAAATATGAATTCTATGCAAACTCTTCTGGAAAACTAAAAAAGACAGAACCTTCCCAACTCATTATCCCGGGGCCAGTATGAATCTACCACGAAAACCAGATAAAGACACAACAAGAAAAAGACATAACTATCAACCAACCAATATCTCCTAATGAACACAGATGCAAAAATTCTTAACAAACTCTTAACAAATTGATTCCAACAATGTTTTAAAAGAATAATACATGATGACCAAGTAGGGTTTACATCAGAAATGCAACAATTGTTTAAAATTTCAAAATCAACATAATTCACCACATTCACAGACAAAAAAAACCAAAAAACATATGATCATCTCAACAGATACAAAATAAATGCTTGACAAAATCCAACATCAGCTAATGATAAAAACTCTTCACAAACTAGGAATAGAAGGAAACATCCTCAACCTGATAAATCTACAAACAACCATAACAACATACAATGAAAATGAAACATAATATGAAAGATGAATGCTTCCCCTAAAGGAGATCAGGAACAAAGCAAGGACATTCACTCTCACCATCTATACCCAATATTGTACTGGATGTTCTAGTCAGAGCAATAAGGTAATAAAAAATAAAAGGCAAACATAGACAAGGAGGAAATAAAACTGTTTTTATTTGCAGAAAGTGTAATTGTTCTATGTAGAAAATCCAATAGGATCTATAAAAACACTACTAAAACTATTAAGGGGGTTTGGCAAGATTGTAGAATACAAGGTTAATTTACAAAAATGATATTTATACTAGCAATGAGTACGACATTTTAAAATTTTGAAACACCATTTGAAATGTCATTTTTAGTAGCATCAGAAATTATGAAAATCATTGTGCAAAAATCACAAGCATTCCTATACACCAATAACAAACAAACAGAGAGCCAAATCATGAGTGAACTCCCATTCACAATTGCTTCAAAGAGAATAAAATACCTAGGAATCCAACTTACAAGGGATGTGAAGGACCTCTTCAAGGAGAACTACAAACCACTGCTCAATGAGATAAAAGAGGACACAAACAAATGGAAGAACATTCCATACTCATGGATAGGAAGAATCAATACTGTGAAAATGGCCATATTGCCCAAGGTAATTTATAGATTCAATGCCATCCCCATCAAGCTACCAATGACTTTCTTCACAGAAATGGAAAACACTACTTCAAAGTTCATATGGAACCAAAAGAGCCTGCATTGCCAAGACAATCCTAAGTCAAAAGAACAAAGCTGGAGGCATCATACTACCTGACTTCAAACTATGCTACAAGGCTACAGTAACCAAAACAGCATGGTACTGGTACCAAAACAGAGATGTATACCAATGGAACAGAATAGAGCCCTCGGAAATAATACCACACATCTACAACTATCTGCTCTTTGACAAACCGGACAAAAACAAGAAATGGGGAAAGGATTCCCTATTTAATAAATGGTGCTGGGAAAACTGGCTAGCCATATGTAGAAAGCTGAAACTGGATCCCTTCTTAACACTTTATACAAAAATTAATTCAAGATGGATTAGAGACTTAAATGTTAGACATAAAACCATAAAAACCCTAGAAGAAAACCTAGGCAATACCATTTAGGACATAGGCATAGGCAAGGACTTCATGACTAAAACACCAAAAGCAATGGCAACAAAAGCCAAAATAGACAAATGGGATCTAATTAAACTAAAGAGCTTCTGCACAGCAAAAGAAACTACCATCAGAGTGAACAGGCAACCTACAGAATGGGAGAAAATTTTTGCAATCTGCCTATCTGACAAACGGCTAATATCCAGAACCTACAAAGAACTCAATCAAATTTACAAGAAAAAAGCAAACAACCCCATCAAAAAGTAAGCAAAGGATATGAACAGACACTTCTCAAAAGAAGACATTTATGCAGCCAATAGACACATGAAAAAATGCTCATCATCACTGGCCATCAGAGAAATGCAAATCAAAACCACAATGAGATACCATCTCACCCCAGTTAGAATGGCAATCATTAAAAAGTCAGGAAACAACAGGTGCTGGAGAGGATGTGGAGAAATAACAACACTTTTACACTGCTGGTGGGACTGTAAACTAGTTCAACCATTGTGGAAGACAGTGTGGTAATTCCTCAACGATCTAGAACTAGAAATACCGTTTGACCCAGCCATCCCCTTACTGAGCATATACTCAAAGGTTTATAAATCATGCTGCTACAAAGACAAATGCACACGTATGTTTATTGCGGCACTATTCACAATAGCAAAGACTTGGAACCAACCCAAATATCCATCAATGATAGACTGGATTAAGAAAATGTGGCACATATATATCATGGAATACTATGCAGCCATAAAAAAGGATGAGTTCATGTCCTTTGTAAGCACATGGATGAAACTGGAAACCATCATTCTGAGCAAACTATCGCAAGGACAGAAAACCAAACACCGTATGTTCTCACTCATAGGTGGGAACTGAACAATAAGAACACTTGGACACAGGGAGGGGAACATCATGCACCAGGGCCTGTCTTGAGGTGGGGAGAGAGGGGAGGGATAGCATTAGGAGATATACCTAATGTAAATGACAAGTTAACGGGTGCAGCACACTAACATGGCACATCTATACATACACAACAAACCTGCACATTGTGCACATGTACCCTAGAACTTAAAGTATAATAATAAAAAATAATTAAAAAAAGAAAATACTTAAGGATCAATTTGACAAAGAAAAATACAACATCTGGACACTGAAAACCACAAAACACTGCTGGAAGAAATTACCCAAATAAATAAAAAGATATACCATTTCATGGGTCTCAAAACCAAATATTAAAATGTGAATTATCCCCAAACTGATCTACAGGTTCAATACAATCTCAACCAAAATTCCAGCAGGCTTGTTGGAAACTGACAAGATGATTCTAAAATTCATATGAAAATGCTTAGAGCCTCCAATAGCCAAAAGAACTTTGAAAAGGCAATGCAAAGTTGAAGGATATTCACTATACTACCTCACAACTTACTATAAAGTCGCAGTACTCAAGACAGTGATCACTATGGTATTGATGTAAGAAAGACATAGAGTCCAGAAATAGAGCCACACATATATGGTCAATAAATTTTTATTGTGGTAAATATATATAACATATATTTACTATTTTAACTATTTTTAAGCATACAGTTCTGTGGCATTAAGTAATTCACTTAATGAACTATCATCACCATTCATCTCTAGAACTTTTTCATCTTGCAAAACTGAAACTCTGTCCCCTAACTCGCCATTCCCTTCTCCTCAAAGGCCCTGGCAAACACCATTCTATTTTGTGTTTCTATGAATTTGATTACTCTAGGTACCTCATATAAGTGGAATCATGCAGTATTTTTCCTTTTATGACTGGTTTCTTTTACTTAGCATACAGTCTTCAAGGTTCATCCATGTTTTAGCATATGTCAGAATTTCCTTCCAAACTTTTTAAGGCTGAATAAATTCCATGTATGTATTTAATATTGAGTTCCTGGGTGTAGAGGCTTGTGCTATTAATTCTAGCTACTCTGGTAGGGGAATTGAGGCAGGAGAATCACTTGAAGTCAGGAGTTCAAGACCATCCTGGCCAACATAATGAGACCCTGTCTCAGTCAGTCAATCAATCAGCAAACAATTAAAAAAATTTAAAAAACTGAGTTCCCTTTTGAGAGGTAGCTACTGCTCTAATCTAAGGCTTTGCACCACAAGTAGCATTGTAGGCAATTCGCATGACTCTATAGAAATCTTGTCACCCATATTGCCACACATCAACAGCCATCTGATCTTTGATAAACCTGACAAAAACAAGAAATGGGGAAAGGATTCCCTATTTAATAAATGGTGCTGGGAAAATTGGCTAGCCATAAGTAGAAAGCTGAAACAGGATCCTTTCCTTACTCCTTATATGAAAATTAATTCAAGATGGATTAGAGACTTAAATGTTAGACCTAAAACCATAAAAACCCTAGAAGAAAACCTAGGTAATACCATTCAGGACATAGGCATGGGCAAGGACTTCATGTCTAAAATACCAAAAGCAACGGCAACAAAAGCCAAAATAGACAAATGGGATCTTATTAAACTAAAGAGCTTCTGCACAGCAAAAGAAACTACCATCAGAGTGAACAGGCAACCTACAGAATGGGAGAAAATTTTTGCAATCTACTCATCTGACAAACGGCTAATATCCAGAACCTATAAAGAACTCAATCAAATTTACAAGAAAAAAGCAAACAACCCCATCAAAAAGTAAGCAAAGGATATGAACAGACACTTCTCAAAAGAAGACATTCATACAACCAACAGACACATGAAAAAATGCTCATCATCACTGGCCATCAGAGAAATGCAAATCAAAACCACAATGAGATACCATCTCACCCCAGTTAGAATGGCAATCATTAAAAAGTCAGGAAACAACAGGTGCTGGAGAGGATGTGGAGAAATAGGAACACTTTTACACTGTTGGTGGGACTGTAAACTAGTTCAACCATTGTGGAAAACAGTGTGGCGATTCCTCAAGGATCTAGAACTAGATGTACCATTTGACCCAGCCATCCCATTACTGGGTATATACCCAAAGGATTATAAATCATGCTACTATAAAGACACATGCACACGTATGTTTATTGCGGCACTATTCACAATAGCAAAGACTTGGAATCAACCCAGATGTCCATCAGTGACAGACTGGATTAAGAAAATGTGGCACATATACACCATGGAATACTATGCAGCCATAAAAAGGGATGAGTTCGTGTCCTTTGTAGGGACATGGATGCAGTTGGAAACCATCATTCTCAGCAAACTATCACAAGAACAGAAAACCAAACACCGCATGTTCTCACTCATAGGTGGGAACTGAACAATGAGAACACTTGGACACAGGAAGGGGAACATCACACACCGGGGCCTATTGAGGGGATGGGGCAGTGGGGAGGGGGGAGGAATAGCATTAGGAGATACACCTAATGTAAATAACGAGTTAATGGGTGCAGCACACCAACATGGCACATGTATACATATGTAACAAACCTGCACGTTGTGCACATGTACCCTAGAACTTAAAATATAATAAAATAAATAAATAAATAAATAAATAAAAAGAAAATTATCTCCCCACATTATCTGACATTCTGCCAACAATGATACTATTTTCTGTTACTAGATTTGCTGCTATCTATCCTGTAAGCTCTTTCTTCATTGCTTCACGGGTTTCCTCTTTTTTTTAAATTTTTTAAATTTTTTAGATGGAGTCTTTTTCTCTGTCACCCAGGCCAGAATGCAGTGTTGCGATCTTGGCTCACTGCAACCTCCGCCTCTCAGGTTCAAGCGATTCTCCTGCCTTAGCCTCCTGAGTAGCTAAGATTTACAGGTGCACACCGCCATGCCTGGCTAATTTTTGTATTTTTAGCAGAGATGTTTCACTGTGTTGGCCAGGCTGATCTCGAACTCCTGACCTCAGGTGATCCGCCTGCCTCAGTCTCCCAAAGTGCTGCGATTACAGGCACGAGCCACTGTGCCTGGCCAGGTTTCTGTTACTTTTTAGAAAATGTTTTCATTTGGAAAAAAACCCAGCCTCAATAAAAGAAGTCACAATTTTTTTTTTTTTTTTTTTTTTTTTTTTTTTTGAGATGAAGTGTCACTCTGTTGCCAAAGCTGGAGTGCAGTGGTACAATCTTGGCTCACTGCAACCTCCAACTCCTGGGTTCAAGCGATTCTCCTGCCTCAGTCTCCCAAGTAGGTGCGACTATAGGCACGAGCCACCATACCTGGCTAATTTTTGTATTTTTAGTAGAGACGGGGTTTCACTATGTTGGCCAGGCTGGTCTTGAACTCCTGACCTTGTGATCCGCCTGCCTCGGCCTGCCAAAGAGCTGGGATTACAGGCGTGAGCCATGGCCAAATTACAATATTTTAACAAAGTAAGAGGTAAATGTTTCCTCTCACACATATTTCCCTCTACATCAATCCCCAGAGAAAACTCCCAAAACGTTGTCCTTCCTGACTTGACAAATGTAAACCTAGACCTGTTCGAGAACTCTTTCTAATCATAACTACAAAGGATTGATCAGTTCAACTAATTTTTTATGAGATGCCAAGGTAATTCAGTGGGGAAAGGATGATCTTTTTATCAAATTACAATGAAACAGCTGGATGGCCATATTCTCCCAGTTTCATCCTTACCTCAAATATATACAAAAATTAACTTAAAAGGGATTGTAGGCCTAAATGTAAAAATCGAAACTATAAAACTCCTAGAAGAAAATACAGGTAAAAATCTTAGTGACTTTGAGTTGGGGAAAGATTTCTTGTATATGAAAAAAATAGCAAAAACAATAGGAAAAAAATTCAATAAACTGATGCCATCAAAATCAAAATTTTAATCTTCAAAAGCTACTATTACAAAATGAAAAGGTTAAGTTATAGATTTGTAGTAAATATTTACAGAACACATATCTGACAGAAAACTTGTATCTTGTATAAAAACTCTTGGCCAGGCATAGTGGCTCATCCCTGTAATCCCAGCACTTTAGGAGGCTGAGGTGGGAGGATCAATTGAGGCCAGGAGTTTGAGACCAGCCTGGGAAACAAAGTGAGACCTAATCTCTGCCAAATATAAATAAATATAATAATTAGTTGGATGTGATGGCACATACCCATAGTCCCAGCTACTTGGGAGGCTGAGGCGAGAAAATCATTTGAGTCCAGGAGTTTGAAGCTGCGGTGAGCCAAGACTGTGCCAGGACACTCCACCAATCTGAGCAAGAGTAATACCTTGCCTCAAAAAAATAATAATAAATAAAATAAAAATAAAAAGCAAAAAAACACAACTCAATGAGAAAAAGTTTAAAATGGGCAAGATTTGAACACATACTTCACCAAAGAAGGTATGAGGATGAAAAATAAGCACACTGACATATTCAACATCATATGTCATTAAGGAAATGCAAATTAAAACCACAACAAGATACCACTACACACCCACTAGAATGGCTAGAACGAAAAAGACTGAAGAAGACTGACCATACGTAGTGTTGATGAGGATATGGAGCAACTGGAATTCTCATACAATGCTGGTGACAATATAAAATGGTACAACCACTTTGGAAAACAATTGTAAACTTACACCAGCCATTCTACTCCTAGGTATTTTTATTTCCAAGAGAAATAATAGCATATATCCTCACAAAAACCTGCACACAAATGTTTGTTAACAGCTTTATATGTAAAAGCCAAAAAGTAGAAACAACCCAAAAATCCACACACAAGTGACTGCATAAACAAACCGCAGCATCATACAATGGAATACTACTCAGAAAATTAAAAACCCAACTATTAACACATGGATGAATCTCAAAAACCATGCTGAATAAAGCCAGGTTTTAAAAAGGGGGCATACTACATGATTTCATTTATAAAAAATTTTAGAAAATACAAACTATGGTGACAGAAAGCAGAGCACTGGTTGCCTAGGGACTGAGACAGCAATGGATTACCAAGGGTTATGAGGAAATCTGCAGGGCGACAGATGGTTCATTATTTGATTTTGGTGATGATGTCACAGGTATACAGTACAGTAAGCTCTCCCTCACCCATGGTTTTGCTTTCCACAGTTTCAGTTACCCATGGTCAACTGCGGTCTGAAAATATTAAATGGAAAATTCCAGAAATAAACAATTTGTAAGTTTTAAATTGTGCACCATTCTGAGTAGCATGATGAAACCTCAAGTTGCCCTGCTTTGTGTCACCTGAAATGTGAATCACCCCTTTGTCCTGCATATCAACATCTTCTTGGCTTCATGATCCAAGACCACCTAAATAGATGATTCTTCTTCTGACATATCATCAGAGGTCAACAGTACCTAATGTTATGTCATAATGTCTATATCCTTCACCTCACTTCATCTTATCATGTACGCATTTTATTATCTCACATCATCACAAGAAGAAAGGTGAGCACAGGATGATATTTTAAGAGAGAGACAGACAGAGACCATATGTACAAAAGTTTTATTATAGTATATTGTTATAAGTGTTCTATTATTAGCTTTTGCTGTTAATCTCTTACAGTGCCTAATTTATAAATTAAACTTTATGATAGGTATGTATGTATAGGAAAAAAACATATATATGTGTGTGTATGTATATATACACATACATATATATATATAGTTTGCTACTCTGTGTTTTCACATATCCACTGGGGGATCTTGGAATGCATCTCTCATGTATAAGGGAGACTACTGTATGTCTGTCAAAATGTATACAGTATACTTTAGATATATGCATGTATTATATGTCAATTACACCCTAATAAAGCTGTAAAAAAGACTTACAGAAAAAAGTCCTCTTCTTCATCTGAATCATCCTCCAAAAGATTTCTCTGTCAAAAAAACAAAAAGACTTGAGTTTTCAGATTCAGAGGGCTTACAAAATGCCACAGAGGAGTAATGAAATAAGTCCTATACTAGTGAAATATCTTAACTCCAAGTGTCCATAAAGAGGGAAAAGTAATTACATATCCTTCACTGGAAGCTAGAAGATGTGGGACAACATTTATAGACTTTGCAAAGAAAATGCTCATAATTATAGAATCCTATAACTGACTAAAAAAGGTAGAAAGGTCACTGAAGCTGGTATGGGAGTGAGGAACTGCAGGTAGTCAGGAGGGAGCAAGTCCCCTCTCCTTCCGACTGCCAGTGTCTGTCTATTGGCAGAACTTAGGGAGCCAGGTGGAAAGAAGAAATATAATTTGTGGATTCCAATTGCAGCATCAGAGAAGAGTATAGAGGGATAGTTTGGAGCTGAGGACAAGGGCTTAAAAATGGTCATGTTCTACTTTTTAGCTACTCTACCCACAAACAGTCCCCTAAACAAATCTGAACTTCCAAACAAAAGCAACCTTACTTTTACAACATACAACAATTTTCCTTAAAATGAGGACAGTCTCACCTTCTCCCCAAAAGGGGTGAGTATGAAGTCCAAAAGGTGGCTAAAGAAGAGCAAAACCCAGACCTTTTCAGACACACAAGAGCTCAAATAGTATACAAGGATCCCTCATCCTAAATGCTTGGGACCAGAAGTATTTCAAATTTTGGATTTTAGAATATTTGCATATATATAAGGAAACATCTTGGGGATGGGACCGAAGTCTCAACACAAAATTCATCATGCTTCATAAAGACCTTGAGTTTCAAATACACCTTATATACATGGCCTAAGGGTAATTTTACACAATATTTTTTAATACCTTTGTGCATGAAACAAAATTTTGACTGCGTTTTGACTGCAACCCATCACATAAGGTCAGGTGTGGAATTTTCCATTGTGGCATCATGCTGGTACTTAAAAAGTTTCAGATTTGGGAGCATTTTGGATTTTCAGATTAGGGATGCTCAAACTGTACCACTTGTAGGCGGAATAATAGCTCCCAAAGATGTTCATTTCCTAATTACGAAAACCTGTTTTTTTGTTTTGTTTTGTTTGAGATGGAGTCTTGCTCTGTCGCATAGGCTGGAGTGCAGTGGTGCAATCTCGGCTCACTGCAACCTCCACCTCCCGGGTTCAAGCGATTCTCCTGCTTTAGCCTCCCAAGTAGCTGGGACTACAGGTGCGTGCCACCACGCCTGGCTAATATAATCACCAAAACCTGTGAATGTGTTACCTTGAATGGTAAAAGGGACTTTGCAGATGTGATTACGGATCTTGAGAAGAAAAGATCATTATGAATTATTCATATGGGCCCAATGCAGAGAAGAGAGAGAGAGAAAGACAGACAGACAGACATTACACTGATGGTTTTGAAGACACAGGAAGGGGCATGAGCCTAAAAAGGTAAACAGCCTCTAGGAGCTAGGAAAAGCAAAAGAACAGTTTCTTCCCTAAAGCCTCCAGAAAGAACACAGCCCTACTGGCACCTTGATTTTAGCCCCATAAGCTCATTTTAGACCTCTGGTCACCAGAACCATAAGACAATAAATTTGTGTTGTTTCAAGTCTGTGGTAATTTGTAGCAGCAGCAATGGGAAATTAATACACTACCCATGTACTTTTTCTGAGGAAATTCCTCAAGGAATTACAGCAGCCAAAAAGAAAATGAAATCAAAACAAAGACCTTAAGACTGAGATGGATGATGCGATCAACGAATCTAATACAATGTGTGGCCAAATCTAAATAGTTGATGATAATGTGACTGTAAACAATAAGTTAAAACTTTTGAAAAAAATACGTAGTATACAGAAAAGCTTAAAAAGAATCTAAAACTTTTCCAACAAAGCCCAGAAGCTGGGAGTGGGAGAATGAAGTGAGGAAGTGAAAGCATTGCCAATATGGTCATCTTGACGAGAAGTGGAATGGAGAAAGTGGGAACAGGACTAGAATTAAAAAGTAAAACAAGGGAAGGGGCTTAGTTTTTGGTATGTTGACAGAGAACACAGATTAATACTACCATTAAAATATAAAGTTAGTAACAAAAGAGAGAGGGAAGGAGGCGGAAGGGAGTAAAATATTTAAACTGTGGTTTAGATATGGTGGTTCTGGGGGCAAGGAGGAAGATGAGCGAAAATAATCAATCTAGCATAAGGGAAGGCATAAGAGAATCTAGCATAAAAGGCATATGGGAAAAGGAAAATATAAGAAATACAATGAATATCACTATATCTACGTATAATATATGACATATACTAAAGAGTGAAAAAAATGAAAGAAGGATGTATTCAATATTCATTTAACAAGTATTTTTGGGCATCTTTTACGTGCTTCTATGTGCACTGTTTTAAGTACTAAGCACTGGTTTTGAACAAAACAAAGTCTGAGCTCTCACAGGAAAACAAGATTGCGACAAATGCTATGCAGAGAATTAAAACAGTGATGGGACAGAAAGTGATGGGGTGACTATGTGAGATTAGGCTGTCATAAAAAATCACTCTGAAGAGGTGAAATTTAAGCTGAGATCCAAATAACAAAGAGTCAGCCAAAGATTAGGGTGAAGAGCATTCACTGCTACAGGACTAGCTGGCTGGCACAGAAAAAGTCCGAGTGTATTAGTTATTCACAATAAATGTGACTAGTTTGAATGTCCCCATTTAATAACAAAAACTATATATAATCAGGGTTCAAAAAAATTCTAGCCAATATCTGTTTGCAAGAAATTCATCTAAAACAAATATCGAATAAAGGATGGGGAAAAGCAGGGGTAGAAAACATACATCAACAAATTCTAACAAAAAGACTGTTACAGTTAGCAATATAAAGAGGAATTTTAGGACAAAGTATTAAACAATCAAATAAGATGATTTTACAATAATAAAATGTACAATCCATCAAGAAGATTTAATAGCAACGAATGTTTAAATACCTAATAATATAGCTTAAAATATCTAAAACAAAAGCTGCGCAAATTATGAGAAAGCTAGTAAGAAAAAGAGACATTATAGAAAAACAAAGAATAGAAATGGATAATACCCAATAGAAGAAATGGCCAATGACCACATGAAATGTTTAAAACCAATTAATATTCAAGGAAATGCATTAGGTCATTTTTTAAATAAGTATTTCTTGAGTAATATTCCAGCTAACAAGTAACAGTTACATCAAAATCATAGGAAGGATTTAACATAACCTTCAGAGATGGAGAGGCCAAATACAAAAAAAAACTAGAACTTTGAAACTAAACAGCAAATCTTATTTTATTTTCCTTTATGGGTAAGCCATAAATGACATTTAATAAAATCCAAAAAATAGAAATTACGCAAGTCATATTCTCTGACCATAATGCGATGGAAAAAGGAAGTTTAAAAATACTCTTCTCAGCTGGGTGCAGTGGCTCACACCTGTAATCCCAGCACTCTGGGAGGCCAAAGTAGGGGGACTGCTTGAGCCCAGGAGTTCAAGACCAGCATGGGCAACACAGCAAGACTGTGTCTCTATGAAAAAAAAAAAAAAATTAGCCAGGCATGGTGGCTCATGCCTGTAGTCCTAGCTATTCAGTAGGCTGAGCTGGGAGGATCTTTTGAGCCCAGGAATTTGAGGTTACAGTGAGCTATGATCATGCCACTGCACTCCAACTTGGGTGACAAAACGAGACCCTGTAGCAAAAAAACTCACAAAAAACAAAAAACACTCTTCTCATGAACTCTTATGTTAAAATGTAAATAAAATTAGATTATTTTGAAATGAAAGACACTGGGAAGATCACAGGTCAAAATCTGCAGAGTACGGCCACAGCAGTACTTAAAGGAAAATGGGACTTTAGATATATTTTGTTATGAAATCACAAAGATTGAAAACATATAAAATAAATATTTAACTTTTAAGATGGGTAAGTTATTCCTAAAAAACACATAACTCCAGAAATCTGAAAGAAAAAGATTAACATATTTGATTACATAAAAATTTGAAACTTGAACATACTATACATTGAATTTGGCTACAACCTTCTCTGCTTTACATACATTTTTCAAAATTGACATAGATTGTATGAATTACAAACAAGTTCCGAGAGGTGATTTTACTGCATACATTTCCATACTTCAGTCTTCATCTTACACAAAGTTAGATGTGACTTAGAGGCTCTCTGTCCAGGACTGAGGTATTTACCTGATATATCTCAGATATCAGTCAATCAACTGTCAGCATTTATTGATCATCTTCCAGGATATTAATGCTTTGCAAGCATCTCTGGGTAAGTGACTAAAAATTTCCTTGGGACAATAAGAAAGAGGCTCAGATTATTCTAACCGATGATTTAAAAAATATTTCAACATATTTTGTGCACGCTGATCACTGAATATTCATCAGGAGCTTTCAGTCAGCTTGTACTGAATGTACATCAAGTCTGTGTTGTTTTACACTGAATTCCTTTATAGGTTCACAATTGGTATCATTTACTTTAACAAACTGACATTTATTCTCTGAACGGGTTTAGTATTTCTCCAAACCTTCTGCTTTGTAAAGACATGCTTTTTTTTTTTTTCCTTTTTGAGATGGAATTTCACTCTGTCACCCAGGCTGAAGTGCAATGGCACAATCTCAGCTCAGTGCAACCTCTGCCTCCCAGATTCAAGCGATTCTCCTGCCTCAGCCTCCTGGGTAGCTAGGATTATAGGTGTGCACCACTGCACCCAACTAATTTTTGTATTTTTGGTAGAGACGGGTTTCACCATGTTGGCCAGACTGGTCTCCAACTCCTGACCTCGTGATCTGCCTGCCTCGGCCTCCCAAAGTGTTGGGATTACAGGCGTAAGCCACCATGCCTGGCCAAGACATGCTTTTGATAGTAATTCTTCAGTGTATGGAATTCCAGCACACGTATGTCAAATTTTCTGAATCACTTTTTCTTGGAGGTTTATCTTGAAAGATATTACATAAAGAAAGAGACCCTGGCTTATCCCTGTGAGTGATTTCTCAATCCCTGATCATTCTCTGCCTTCTCTCTGCCACAGCCTTCCCAGTTCACCCAGATTGGTTTATTTCCTCAAGGCATTTCTCAATTCCTTGCATGGGGAAATAGCTGAAGCAGACACTAAGAGTTTCACCATGGCGTGGAGGCAAAGACAGGTGACCAAAATTGTTGAAACTGCACCAAATGCTGGTAAGCAGTTGAAATTATGGCAAAGAAGGAATAATTGGATTTGGTAACATGGAAATCATTGGTGACTCCTTAAAGTTTATTTTTTAAAGCTTGCTAACAATTAGTCTATTGGTGGATTCTATTCCCCATAAAAAAAACAAACAAACAAACAAACAAAAAAAACCGGCTGAGAACAGTGTCAAATGTCTGTAATCCCAGCACTTTCCAGCACTTTGGGAGGCCAAGGCAGATGGATCACTTGAGCTGAGGAATTGGAGACCAGCGTGAGCAACACGGCGAGACCCCATCTCTATAAGAAAAACAAAAACTAGCTGGGTGTGGTATCATGCACCTGTAGTCCTTGCTACTCAGGAGGCTAGGGTGGGAGGATAGCTTCAGCCCAAAAGGTGGAGGCTGCAGTGAGCCATGATAGCACCACTGCACTTCAGCCTCAACGACAGAGTGAGACCCTGGTCTCAAAAAATAAAAACAAACCATCAAAAACACACAAAACCCAAAAAGCTGTACAAAGGGTTAGATTAAGGGGAAGAAAACGTTTCCTGTGTTGTACTAAAATAAACTTAGGGCTAAAAGTCATAAGATGGTGGACAGAGTAGATAATATGAAGTTCTGAGGTTGTCCAAAAAGAGCATGTAAAACAAAGCAGACTAAAAGCTTTGCAAAGGCACAGATTATGTCATCCAATTTTTAGCCCAGTGCCTAGCACACAGTAGGCGGTCAATATATATTTGTCGAATGAATCAAGGCAAGAAGGAAGGGAAGGAGGGCTTCAGAATGGTGCATTAAAAAATAAGAATGTGAATTATTTCCCCCAATAAATATGTATTGAGTATTTATTCTAAAAGTAATCTGCCTACAACATTCATATAAAATGTCTTTCAAAATGCTGCATAATTTCTAGATTCATGTATCTTTGCACAGAATGTTCTGGAATAAACTAGAAATTGAAGCATTATATGAAAGATACTCTGGAACCTAAGATAATTACAGGTCTGGAGACCTTTATTTGGAATTCCAAAATCTAAAAGCTTCTGAAAATCAAAAGGTTTTGGAGGAAACTCTGACCTGAACTGATGTTAGCTAGTTTATTTACACACTTTATTTACATTAGTTAGGTATAACTAAATATACACTTCACTGAGAAATACTAATATTTTTGGAGGCACTGGTCCAGGCCCCAAAAATGCTGTTACATAATATGTTCTTAACTTTCTAAAATCTGAAAAATTCCAAATACATTCAGCTTCAAAGTTCTTAAAGAGATATTGTGTATTTGTATAAAACTCCCTTTCAAAAACTAGAAAGAAGCTATGAGAATAATGATTTGATCAATAATAGAAGTAGGATTCAGTTGTCATCAATCTAAGTAACATGTTTTTAAATACATTTACTATGAAGAAAACAATTAGGATTAGAATATAGTCATAAACTTTTGATTTTCCTGTTATTATTAATTAATTAATTTTTGAAATAGGGTCTTGCTCTGTTGCTCAGGTTGGAGTGCAGATCACAGTTCACCACAGCCTTTATCTCTCAGGCTCAGGTGATCCTCCTGCCTCAGCCTCCCGAATAGCTGGAACCACAGGCGTGTGCTACCATGCCTCACTAATTTTTAAAAAAATATTTGTAGAGACAGGGTCTCCCTAGGTTGTCCAAGATGGTCTTGAACTTCCGGGCTGGAGCTATTCTGCTGCAGTGTCCCAAGTGCTGCGACTGCAGGCATGAGCAACCGTGCCCGGATGGTTTTTTTCTATTATTTACAAAGGGAATGAAAACGTATTTTGAATCTTTTGTTTTTAAAGCTTAAGATTCTGAACTTACCCTTTCACTTTTCACAGAACCCGTGACATCATCATCATTGAGGTGGCGCTTAAACTTGGGAGGCATATTTTTTACTTGCAAAGTATTTTCTACTTCTCAACAGGATAATCACTGCCTTAAAGAGAAAATAAATTTCATCAGATTTGAGACTTTGGGGTATAAGCTAAAGTACTTAAAACAATATACACAAGACCCCGTATAATGGTGACTCCCTCATTTTTCTGACTTCAGTTCCTCCCCTCTCACTTGTTCCATTCCAGTGAATGGGGCCTCCATGCTAGACCTCAACACATAAGAAATAGTTAAAACTATGAGAAAATGGATGTAATTGCCCTAAGAGAACATGTGTAGGATACGAGTGACTTAAGATAGATTTTTATAAAATGAAAGAGCAGACAGTAGAGGGAAGATGTCTCACTGAGATATTAAATGCTTTACAATTTAAAGTTGGAGTCAGAAGACAGGATAACATGTCTATTTCTCTCACTTTTAGTTGGCTGCTTAAACAATGATTCAGTTTCCTCATGTGTAAAATAGCGATTTTCAGGCTTCGGCAGAGTTGGGATGGTCAAATTGGATAATACATGCAAAAATATTCTGCAAACTATAATGTCCCGTTGGTACTCCATAAAAAGGGGTAAGTTTGGTAAGTACTGTGTGATATTGTGATTTATAAAATATATATATATATATATTTGGTTTTAATCCCCATTTCCTGACATATCCTTGGAATCCCTGCAGTGATGTGTCTTGTGTATGCTAGTAAGCTGACTGGTAGCTTAGCCCCCAGATAGATTCAAGATGGAGGCTGGTCACAGAAAAACCTAGGCATGATTATAAGACTGTGACTTTTCAGCCCCACCCCCTAGCTTCCTGGGAGGGGAGGAGGGCTCCAGGTTGAACTGATTTCCAATGGGCAATGATGTAATCAATCATGCCTACTAATGAAGGCTCCATAAAACCCAAAAAGGACAGGGTTCAGAGAGCTTCCCGAAAGCTGAACAAGTAGAGGGTTCCTGGACGGTGGCACACCTGGAGAGGGCACAGAAGCTCTGTACCCCTTGCCCTATGCACCTCTTCCATCTGGCTGTTGATCTCTATCCTTTATAATAAACCAGTAAACAAAGTGTTCCTCTGAATTCTGTGGGCCACTCTAGCAAATAAATGGAACACAAGGAAGGGATTGTGGGAACTATGATTTATAGCCAGTCAGCTGGAAGCACAGGTAAAACAACCTGGAACTTGTGACTGGCACCTGAAGTTGGGGGGAATCTTGTAGGATTAAGCCCTCAACCTGCAGGATCTGATGCTATCTCTAGGTATACGGTATCAGAATTGAATGAGAGAACACCCAGCTGGAGAACCTGCTGCAGAACTGCCTGCTTGCTCGTGAGGAGGTCTTTTTGGGGTCACAGGAGTACTCTGTGTTGAGAGAGAATAGGAGAAACTCAATTTTTCTTCTATCAAAACAACTGGATTAAACAAAACTAGTTTTCTTTGCTACAGAATGACTCACATCCTGTTATATGCTAATATGCATTGTGACTTTCCAGGAAAATGCTTGTGTATGCAACATATTAAAAATTTTTTTTGAGAAAAAGTTGTTCTATGCAAATAATGAATTTTCAGTATTTTTGACTAGATGGTAGATGAATACTCAGCAATTCAGGATAGCTCAGAAATAATGTTATACTGTGTGCTAGGCACTGTGCTCAGTGATACGCATGCATTTTCTTTTACTCTTTCTGACCCTTCTTTGAAGTAGGCACCAAGAAACTAGGAGAAAACTAAAGTTTAGTAACGATAACGTTAGTCACTACACTCATTGAAACAGCAGAGATACAGGCCTAAATTAATCAATGGCTGTGCATTATCAGTTTTAACTGTTTTTTTCAATTAGTTGCTCATCAGGTTTACAGAATTCTGTTCTAGAAAGACCCACTTCCTGGTAACAACCCAATAGTCCTGTTTCCTTCTCCACAAGAAGAAACACAGCCCTTTAAATTAGGTATAGTTAGATATCAGTTTGTTGGTTAATGATATACACTTAAAAAAGAATAATCCCAGAATCATGTTTCATGAACCAAATAAAAGTAATATTTTAAGTCAGCTGCTTGTCAAAACAAACGGACACAAACACTTTTCTTTGGTAAGAAATGCTTCCAAATCAGAAATTATTCACTTGTAACAAAAACCAAACTCTTGCTGCCTAACAGCTCTTGAGTTCTTGGTTCCACAATATTTCTGTCACATACATCTGGCCCTTTTATTCCTCATACTTTGATTTCAGAATACTTAATTCTTGCAGAAATGTAACAGAATGCATGGAAAAACAGATGACAAGGCAAATTACTGAAGAACTTGTGCTTTTAACTATATCTGTATTTAGATTTTAACCCCTGCAAAGAGGCTCCCTCAACATCTCAAAGCAAACAACAGGCTGACTTATATAATGCCTTTATGAGACATAGGGTAAAACTACAATCTTAAGGAGGAGCAAACCCCATATTCAGGTCTCTTAATCCCAGGAAACCATGTGCAACAAATAGAAAGCCCAACAGCAAAGCAGTAGGCAGATTAATTAGCTACCTTGATGAACTTTGACGTTATTTGCAACTGGTGATTATTAGTAACTGATGACATGTGTATCAAACAACTAGTAGAAATGAATCATGCTCAGAAAGTAGACAAGGATATAGTCCGCCTAAGATTCTCCTACAAAAAAGACATGTGAATTCAGGTGTTTGTGACTAGATATACATGTAAATAAGAGAGCCATCATGTACTTCCACATTGAGGATAGACCACCACTATAAAATTCACTTAAAAAAGTCACATCACCGTATGCTTCTTATACATCTGCATATACTTAAATGTCTATGTATGCATTTTTGTAAGTAGTACGTTATCTAGTCAACATCTTTGAATCTGGGCAGAGGCTCTCCTTTTCCCAGCCTCCATTCCCTTTCTGACTCGTCTTCCTTGTCTGTCATCAGCCGTCTTGCTTGATGCAGTTTCACAGAAATAAAGTGACTTGGATGGACACAAACCGGAGATGTCATTTGCAAAACCTGTCAAGTATAACGATTCACCCCCACCTTCCGGTCATTATAAACACAGCAGGGTTGGCGCTCTTTCTCCTGAGCCCTTTAAATACACAATTCCAGGCAGCTCCGTTCACCCCCCACACCCAATATGTCGCACCAGGCCACGTCCCTGGATATATCTGCTCCTAACACTGGCCCTTCCTGCCCCACGGTACCCCCTGGCATTCCTGACTGCATCCCACTCTTAACAAACCTTCCCCATCCATGGCACTGTTTTCTTCCCATCACCCAGAGTTCCCCTCCATTCCAATTCTTCTCTTCCTCAACTGCTCCCCGTCCGCACACCCCTGTCCTCGTCTTCCTTCCTCACGACACCCCGGGCCCCAGCCTTTTCCCACTCCGGGGTCCCTTCCTAGATGCCGGAGGCCTGCCGATCAGCCCGACTAGGACGTCGGGGGGCGGCGAGGCAGGGCGTCTTCTTCGTTTCCTTCCTCCTCACACCAGCCCCTCCCGCTGGGAACAGGCCAGCGCCAGTACCTGAGGCTCCCGGGGAACTCCCGGCAGCTCTCCCGGGCTGGCGGTGCTGGGCGGGCGGTGCTGGGCGGGCGGGGGAAGGAGTGGGAAGCCGAGGTAAAAAGCTGGGAGGGGGAGACAGTGTGTGCAGACCCGGCGTCGGCCGCAGCGCCGCAGCAGCGCCTCCGCTCATCGAGCCGATCGGCGCTCGGCGGCCTGGCGCCAGGCGGAGTGGGCGGGTCCAGGGCACGGAGATAGTCGAGGAAGTCGATTCCGCCGAACTCGCTTCGCCTAAAAGAGCCCGGACCCACACGCAGTTTAGGTGCAGCTTTCCAAGGTTTTGCTGTGCTTTAGGGGAGGAACGACCACCGGTTCTCCAGGTTCCGGTCGCGATCCGGTGGACCTGCTTCGGGTTCGTCTGGGGCCTTTTCTGAAGAAAGGAGATCTGTTCGATCTCCTGTTTACAGAATTAGCTAGACTTGGAAAGAGATGTTAGGGGTTCCTAGGCCAGGCTCCTCCCTTTAGATAGGAGGAATATCTGGTTCAGAGAGGAGATTGACTTAAAGTTACACAGCTAGTTTAGATAGATACGGAACGAGGGCTCGGTGTTCTTTTTCCGGTATCCCTTAGTTGTAACCTGAAAGCCTTCAGGTTTCAGGGAAATCGCCCTTGCCAGGCCATTCCGCCACTCTGCCCATTCCTCCCTCACTCCCTCCCCCTCCGCCCAATTTGGTATCATGTTTAGATCTCGAAGCCCGCTGTAGCTGGCTACCAAAAACAATTCCTAATTTTGTTTTTCCGTTCTCTTATTTGTTTTATTACCCATTCCTCCCACGCCCCAGCTGGATTATTTTACTCATTGAATCATATTCACTACACATCTTTTAAAATGAATACAGTGTCTATGGGTCCTTTGTTGATAGAGTATTTTAACTGTCTGAAATGCTTTGCCAGGCACTTTCTAAAGATATAAAAATAAGAGGGGGTGTTCAAGAACAAGAGTAGACAAAACAGCAGGAGGAAAGATCTGAGGACACTAAAGGAAAGGAAAGAATAGACACCCTCTTACCAAAAAGTTGCTCTTCTTTTGATTTTTTTTTTTTAATGTAAAACTGTACTAACGAATTTGAAAAATGCCATGACTAAGGCAATGATGCTCAACTCTGATTCACTTGGAGTTGAATCACTTGGAAAGCTTTTAAAACTGCGTAGGTGCCCACGTGTTACCTAGATTCTGATTTAAATGGTCTGAGATTTAGAAACAGCCGTTGGGTTGTCAGTTGAAGGTTCTGAAAGCTTGATGCTAAACTCAGTTGCCTGTGTTTATGCCAAGTTGCTGACTTGGACTGAAACGGCCCACTTAGAAACCTCTCATGGTTTACATCTCTGTCTAGGCGTGATAGTGGGACTACCCCCAGACTCCACAGGTAACCCAGACATCATTTTTCCTTTTACAGCTGATTTTTTCTTTTGAGACGAGTTATCACTTCTTCTCCCAGGCTGGAGTGCGGTGACACAATTATACCTCACAGCAGCTGTGAACTCCTGGTCTAAAGTGATCTTCCTGCCTCTGCCTCCCAAGTAGTTGGAATTACAGGCACAAGCAGCTGTGCCCAGCACTTACAGTTGATTTTATGTCTGTATATTTGCATGTTATAGGATATTTTCTGGCTTTGGTGCCTTAGCCAGTTGGAGCTTTAGCTAGTTATAGCCTCGTCTCTTGTGCATAGACAACTTAAGGTGTGGTCAGTGAGCTCCAACAGCACGTCATTGCATAGCTTTTATGGATAATCCTTTCTTTGGGTTTCTTTGTTTTTTAACCATAATTCTTTAGTTCCCACCAGTCATTTTTGGAATGGTCACTTAGGAGAGGGGTAATGCAAGTCCCACCCTTTAATCACCTGAACGAAGTCCCTTTGACTATCCCCAATATTTGCGAAACTTAGAAAATGTCATTTTACAGTTAACATGAATCAAATATACCAGTAAGCCTAAAAGATTATAAGTAGCACTGAGCTTAGAATCAGAACTCTAAATAAGTAACTCAATAAGCAACTTGAGTTACTTATTTCCTCCATTTTCTTTTTAGTGAGCTTCAGTTATTCAGATGTTAGTCCTCTAATTTTCTTTTCCCCTTTTGCAACATGACACCTTCATCCTTAAGAGTGCCTGCTGTCCTCCGAGCTAGAGAATCAGCGTTTTGCTTATTCTCCCAAGACTAAATCTCTGGGCTTTTGATGGGGTAACAAAGGGAATCTGAGCATCTGATTCATTCTTAAACAGACTTTCTACCGTTCCCCCTTTATTTCTAGCTCACATCATGCTCTCTTCAGCTTTACCCGGTGCTTCCAATTCCTGAGCCTTGTGCAGGGTTTCACTGTGTGCATCAGGTTGCTTCATGGCCTGCTTGGAATTCCTACTTTTCAAGTCTGCCAAGGTAATTGCTTCTTGATTCATCTCCCTTCTAGCTTTCAATATTTAGTTGCTAAATGTTCAACATTACTTAAAATGTAAAAGTAAACAAGGAAATACCATTTTTCCTCTATCAGTGACTGAGAAAGGAGTTGAGCAGAAGATCTTCAATCCAGTCTCTCCCCTCGTAGGGAAATACTCTCAGGAAAGCAATCAAGCAAGCGTGTGATTTTTATAAATATGGTTATTACAGACCTCCTGGGAAACAGACCAGTGGTATTTGCTAGCTGAAGAGTCCATATTTACGAAATTCCTCTATCAAGATGTCCTGGATTGTCCTGGGATTGTTTATGGTAAACACATTAAGAATCGATCTGGTAATCCCAGCACTTTGGGAAGCTGAGGCAGGCGGATCACTTGAGGTCAGGACTTACCAGCCTGGCCAACATGGTACAACCCCATCTCTACCAAAAATACAAAAATTGGCTGGGTGTGGGGGCATACACTTGTAATCCCATCTGCTCAGGAGGCTGAGGCAGGAGACTCGCTTGCACTGGAGAGGCAGAGGTTGCAGTGAGCAGAGAACGCGCCACCGCACTCCAGCCTGGTAGACAGATCGAGACTCCCTCTCACAAAACGAAACAGAATCAATGTGGATTTCAGGGGTACGATTAACTGGAAAATACCGCGGAAGTTATATAACTTAGCGTAAAATGGAAGTGTTTTGTAACTGAGTTGGTTCCTTCTGTGTAAGTGGGGCGACTGTACGCTTGATTTAGAAACCACATTTGTCCTGGGCCAGGATGCGTCCAAAGCAAGAAGAAAGGACCTGGGAATTACTGGTGTTCTTGAAATTATTAGTAAAGCTTGATACTGAGTAAAATCTCTGATTTGACAGTTTGATCCTTTGTGTCAGCTCAATGACAAAAATAAAAAAATTGATACTACAGTATTGGGGGTGTGTGTGTGTGTGTGTGTGTGTGTGTGTGTAGTATGAGAGCAGGGTGGGAGGAACAAGCATTCTTAAACACTTAGTAGGAGTATAAAAATTGGTGCATTTTTTAAAAGTTCACGGTAATTATATGTATCAAAACTTTATATGAAGTTCTTTTTGATCTAACAATTTTACTTCTAAAATTTATCCCATGGGTATACAGGTTGTATATAAAAGTATTCTATAAAAATATCTGTTACAGGATTTTTGTAACAGAGTGAAAAAAAACCTCTTAACTGTTCAGCAATAGGAAATCACTGAAATAAGTCATAATGTAGCCATTCAATAGAATAGTATGTAGCCATTAAAATAAACTAGATAGATCTATATGTGCTCACATGGAATACCTGTATGATGCTATAAGGTGAGAAAAGTAAGGTGCAAAATAATGTGTAGACTCTACTTCCATTTGAGCATCACACACACACACACACACATCAGTAGGACGGTGATTCTGGCATGGAAAGTATTACGGCCTGAATTATATCCCCTCAAAATTCATATGTTGAAGTCCTAACTTCCAGTGTGACTAGATTTGGAGATAGGGCCTTTAGGACAATAATTAAGGTTAAATGAAGTCAGAAGGGCAAAACCCTAATCCTGTGGAGCTAGTGTCTGAGTGCATGGGCACAGAGAATAGGCCATATGAGAACACAGAAGATGGCCATTTGCAGTCCAGAAAGGGAGGCCACACCGTAAACCAAGCCTGATGGCCCCTTGATCCTGGACTTTTAGCCTCTAGTACTGTGAGAAAATAAATTTCTGTAATTAAGCCACCTAGTCCATAGTATTTCATTATAGCAGCCCTAGAAGACTAATACAGAAGGGAAACTTTCTTGATGTGTAGTGTTTTGTACCATTCGAGTATCTTTACCATGTATAGCACTTTTTCAATTAAAACAATAGTAGAGGCACTCTCTTCCCCTAAAATTGGGACCAATTGATCAGTTAATTTAAAAAGTCAGTTATAGTGGTACATATTTTAAAATGGCAAATATATACTTTAGTCATTTTATTTTGACTCAAATGTATAATTATATGTTCACTCACCAGTCTTGGTAGTAGGCCCAAGACCTTTTATCTGAGCATGAGTTTGCTTGTTGGAACAGTTTGTCTTTGTTACAATTTGCATTGTTTACAGTTTCCAGTTTCATTTTCTTCAAAGTGGAACAAGAAGTTAAAGACACCTTTCAAGCAGTTTGAATGCCCAGTCAGTCTAGATTTTTGTACAATTTTTTCTCCAAAGTTTTACAGATTTGCCTTACCTATGCCTAGTTCTACAGTAATTTTTGTTTGTTGTTCATGTTAATCAACTTAGTTTTTATAGAAAATAACTTTCGATTTGTATTTCATTAGAAATCTATTTACATATTTAAATAGATTCTATAAGTATAATAGACATAAATACTTTGGAGTACAAATGCAAATTGACTCTTGTAAGCATATAACTCAATTAGTTTGGAGAGGAAGTATACAGGTATCATGTAGTTAACCATTATCTTTTCCTGCTTGGAGTGCCTTGGTGTTATATAAATATGGTATTAGTTTATTTTAGTTTTGATTTTAAATGCCTTTAAATCCTTTATCCAGATTCATTAATAACACTTTTCTAATGCTGACCTCAACTCCTAAATGGATTTCATGAAAGTGTGAATAAAACCAAAATAGTTCAGCCCTCTTTTTATCTCCAAGCAGATGAAGAAACAGAGTGCCAGAGAGTTTACGTGGTTTGTTAACATTTCACTAAGTTTGCTTTATTACTTCTCTTCAAATATGTATCTCCCCCCAGCATGCATTATTTGAGAATTAGTTATAGATGTCATGCCTCTTTTCCCCTTAATACTTCAGTAGGTATCACTGAGAACAAGAACATTCTCTTCATAACTCTAATTCAGTTGTCAAATTCAGAAAATTTAACATTGATACAATATTATTTTCTATCAAAGCATCCATATCAAAGTTTGCCAGCAGTCTCAGTTATGTCTTTTGCAATGTGAGTATAGTCTACAGAGAGAATGGAGAGTAATGAGTAACAAAGCAAGTGGAATTTAGTTTTTAAGGATAAGTTCAACTATAGTTTACTTATTTTTAATATATATATCATAATGTGGGAAATGCCCCGATGCCTTCCTCATGAAACTTTAGATGTGACATTATAAGATGGACTCAGAGAGGTGCTTTGTTTCTCTTCTAACTGTTCTTGTTTATTGATGTAGTGACATGTTGCAAGAATTTTATCTTGGAGAAATTACCTTCCACAAAAATGGCAACATTAGAAGAACCTGCATAATAATATGCTGTAATTGTGTTAGGAATTTATTTTACTATTTCTCTGAAACTTAAAAATGGTTGCCATTTATTTTCTTGGTTTCACACCTATTTCCTTTTTTTTTTTTTTTTTTTTTTTTTGAGACGGAGTCTTGCTCTGTCGCCCAGGCTGGAGTGCAGTGGCACAATCTCAGCTCACTGCAAGCTCCGCTTTGCCTCCCGGGTTCACGCCATTCTCGTGCCTCAGCTTCCCAAGTAGCTGGGACTACAGGCGCACGCCACCACGCCCGGCTAATTTTTTTTTTTGTAATTTTAGTAGAGACGGGGTTTCACCATGTTAGCCAGGATGGTCTCGAACTCCTGACCTCGTGATCCATCCGCCTCGGCCTCCCAAAGTGCTGGGATTACAGACGTGAGCCACCGCGCCCGGCCCACACCTATTTTCTTAAGAACTATGCTTCATGATTAGCATATGTTTCTGCACAAATCCTCTCTGATATCAAGTGTCATTTTCCTCATTTTATCATTTGGACCTCAGGGTTCTGAGATGACATGTGATTTGTCCAAAGTTAGAGAATGGTACAACTGAGAACACTAGAAAATATTGCAGAGCAATAAGCTTAAATTTAGATAAATATTTTCTCTAAATGAATCACATGCTTTTCCCTTATAATAGAGATTAGGCTGCTGGGCGCAGTGGCTCACACCTGTAATCCCAGCACTTTGGGAGGCCGAGGTGTGCAGATTGCCCGAGGTCAGGAGTTCCAGACCAGCCTGGCTAACATGGTGAAACCCCGTTTCTACTAAAAATACAAAAAAAAAAAAATTAGCCCAGCGTGGTGGCACACACCTGTAGTCCCAGCTACTCAGGAGGCTGAGGCAGGAGAATTGCTTCAACCTGGGAGGTGGAAGTTGCAGTGAGTGAGCCGAAATCGTGACACTGCACCTGGGTGACAGAGGGAGACTCCGTCTCAAAAAAAAAAAAAAGAGATTAGGCAGTTTTTTCTTAAAGCTTCACATAGGTAGAATCCATCAAGCATAATGTCTTGTTCTGATCTCACTTAATTCAAGAGGCTTTAGTCGCTCAAGGTAAAATACAACTGTAATTTCTTGCTGAAGATGGTAATATTAATCTTGAGTGAAGACTATGCTTTCAGGGATCATTTCTAGAGTTTGTTAATCTTGGGTGCTATATCAAAGAGAATCAATTTGTCCATCAGATATGTGTGACAGGTATTCTGTTAAAGTCTGGGGATACAAAAATGGCAAACCACCTTTACTGTCCTCTAAAAACTTACAAGCTTGCACAGAAAAACAAGAGTAAGCAACTACAGCCATGTGCCACAGAACGACGTTTCAGGCAACAAAAGACTGCATATATGTAAGATTACCATCTGAAAAATTCCACCTAGCGATGTTGTTGCTGTTGTAGTGCCATGGATTACTCAAGAGTTTGTGGTGATGTTGGTGTGAACAAACCTGCCCTGCCAATCTTATAAAAGTATAGCATACACAATTATGTACAGTCTGTGATAATTGATCATAAATGACTCTTACCAGTTTATGTATTTGTTATACTATATATCATTATTTTAGAGTATATACAAAATATACGAAAAGTTAACTGTAAAACAGCCTCAGGCAGGTCCTTCGG